>NW_027615579.1:0-39202 GCF_965212315.1 Lampetra planeri | reverse complement strand
CGCTTTTTCAGGGATGAAAAGTAACGATCAGTTCCTGGATCAAGGGCTTGGCGCTGCCTGATGTACTCGTCAGAGCTTTGACTGAGTTCCTCATTAGTCTCCTCACACACAGACAGGATTCACTGTCACAGTATGCATGCAGGGTGCTGCGGCGCAGAAGAAAGTGCTCTGGAAGCGACGACAGAGCTGGATTTGACCCAGTTCACTGATTTAGATCACTCAACACATCACACACAAGTTTAATTAGACAGGCACAAGTTTCCATGTCTGCTGTGAGACCAAATTGACACATGGACGCTGGCTTGACGCATTTATAGTGGGAAAATATACTTCTGGTCAAACATGGGTTTGATGTCATCTGTCAATTCTAGCCTGAAAATACACCCGCAGCAGTTTGATATGAATGAAAGACCCGTCCAGCAGCTAATGCGACCATTCTGCATGTGTGCATGCTGCCGCTGGTCTGTCTCAGCCACCATCCGCTGGGAAAACCCATTTTAGACACGAACAGCGTGAGGCTTCCCTGACCTTGTCTCAGCCACATCCGCCACCATCAGTGTGAGTCATGCGTTACCTGCGGACTGACCAAACTCTCACATACTGTAACAACAATCATGATCATAAACCATTTCAAGGTCTGGATACGGTTTAGTGAGCTCAATCAAAACTACTCTAATGACACCGGAAGGTTCTTCATCATTGCGCTATTCTTGTACATTGACACTAGTCTCCCACGGCGACGGCGATAATTAGCCGTGGTCGCAGCCTCCCAGACTGACAACGACAGAATTCCATCACATCCTTCTCTTTTTGCCCATATGTCAGTTCTACTCATGCTCAACTCAGATGGCAAACATGGTCCTCATATACGTGTCTCATCATAATGGCAGCCTTGTGGTTATTAGAGCACACACTGCTGCAGGCGCGCTGCTCCACTGCTGGCCTCACCAGCGTACTCATCTCAGCTGTTACGTGAACTGAGCTTTTCTGAAAAGAAACCAAAGCATGAGGCACTAATGATCGTTTCGCTGCTATTCTGTCAGAAAGAAAAGAAACTAAAGAAAGGAAGAAAACCTTGAAACCCATGTAAATAACACAGCTATTAGGCTGGATGAGTGAGAACCCTCCCCTTCCCCCTTTTCAGTTTGTCATAAGAAATCTGGGTGTTTTTCACACATTGTCTGATCCCTGAGAAAGTGTTTCAGGCTTTAGAAAATACCTCATTAAACAGATGTCCCTTAGTGCCATGACACCATCACTGAGCTGTCTAATCTGCTGGTGACACAGTTGGCAGCCATCAGCTCCACCCAGAGGATCACAAGAGAGCTTCACGACATCAAACTGTCTGAGAAGTGTTCAGGAGAGGCAGACGTGGATTCCTAAGCACCACATGACTGTGCCCGTTTGCAGCCAGCTTTCATATTATACAGGGCCCCAATTAGATCCTAATTGTCCCAGGTGACAGCTGCCATAGCAACAAGCAGAGCGATGGCGTGCTCACAGAAATGTACCATATGACAGAATCTGGTGAGGCAGGGTAAGGCTAGCCAACTGGGTGCCCTAAGAACAATGGCGTTGTGATGCCCCCCGCCCCCCACCACCACCAAAAATAAAGCAATCAGTAATGTTATTGTTTTTAATTCCACGAAAGAGCTCAGGTAACAAACACTGTGTCAATGATGCAGGTGAGGAGAAGCAGGGTGACGTCTCAAACCTGCAGGATAGGGGGACACCCCCACTGTAGTCTTTGTTGCATTCAGGCGACGGAGCACATCTGTTAAATTCACATATTCGGTCTGGGCTGCTGGAGTCTAAGTTGAATGGGTTATTTTGAAAATGAAACGTATTCTCCATTTTGTATTGTGTGTAACGTCCGGACTGTGCAATCTGCTCTGACACAAGATGGAGTTGGAAATGCTTTCATAAATGAATATGAGGACTAAAGAACATATTTGACATATAATTTCAAGACATTAGAAGAAGAGGATCTTCTCTCTCAGAGCATGCGACTGCATTGGGATTGGGGGGGGGGCACCATTATTTCATTTTATTTCCATCAAATATGAACACTATTGCTTTATATTTGAATTTAATATGAAGGCTCACAACTTGCTGAAACTTTCAGTCATAGAGGGATTATGCAATTAAAAGAATCAATAAATAACAATTATTGTACCTCAGGACTCCCAAGTTCCCGGGAATGTCAGTGAAAATAGTGTTTCTTCGTATATCAATTAATATTTTTGTACATCGGCTAAAAAAGTGTCAGCATTTCTTCTTTTTTTCTTTCTTTTTAACAGCTAATTATCCATCTTTATCTCCCACACACTAAACTGACTGTTAAGATACCTAATGTTTGATCAACTTGTTTTATTTACCAGTGACCACTGCGGTCTCTGTTGGTTTACAGGAGCTTGTTGCGTCCCTCCACAGCTTCACCGTATCCAGATCAGCCCACATGAATTTGCAGTCAGTGGATTACTATGGTTTATTTTTTCATTACCGTGTAAGGTGAGTTAGCTTCATTATCGTGTATGACACCTAAATCCTTTCAACATCACTCACAGTAATCCCCCTGTGCACTCGGAGATGTCTCTCCTCTCCAGGAAAAGGGAAAACGCACAATGCTAACAACTGAGGACTCTTACTTGTGCCGTTTTCTGTCGCCACAAGGAGAACTTGACTTCCCGTGCTGAACGTCTCGGATGTCAGTGCTCTTGTACAACCCGTCCTCCTCTGGCTCCTGCAGCCTCAGCTGAGGGATAAGATGTCCAAAGGCCATGTCCTCAGCAGAACCTGTGCAGGAAACAGGATGATGTGCGTTCTGCCACTGAGACGTGGAGCTGCTGTAGTGGTGTCTGCCTTCTGCAGGCTGCAGTCTTCATCCTGCAGCTCCTTTCTTCTCTTGTTCCTGTATTAGACACAGCAGGGATGTGTGTGAGCTGAAGTATCTGAACTCAACTTTCACACTGGCACTGCAGCATTTAAATCTCAGCATCCTCGTTGTGATTCATCAGTTTGCAGTGTTTTTCTTTTTATTTGACATCTGCGGATGCTTCAGTGTTAAGTCAATCACGATCTTCTCATGGCATCAAATAAGATCTCACCTATTCAAAAGAAATGGTCATGGCCAGTGTGACGAAAAGAGTCAACACAGCCAATAGCCAGCCAAAAACAGGCAAATATGAGCACAGCCACGCAGCTGTATCACCTTTTTAATCGGAATGAAATGAACCAATGGGACTTTGCTCATCTTTTTTCAAGCTCAGTGCTCAGTGCTGCATCCAGTGCAGTGTATTTTTTGGGATGCTTGATCTTCCTCCGTCCTTTGATCCATACCTCATTTCCACTTGTGGCTACCCTTTTGTTTATAATTATGATAATAAATTAGAATAATCATAATAATAAAGAGAAAAAAAGTCAACCGATTTTTCAGCTTTATTTTGTACCATCTGCTATGTAACGGTCAGTGTGATAGAAAGAGTCCTGAGCATTAACGGGCTTCAGGATTCACAGACAGGCTTTGATCAATGTATAATACCCCAGTGAGTTTCATCACTAACGGAGGTGACACATTTTACAGCTGCTTGAATACACTTGCCATGTGGATGGACTTATTCATGCTTGAACCTGAACTGTTTTCAGAAAAGTGTTGGTATGAATTGCTGCTTGTTGCTTGTAGCATCCCCGCCGAAAGATGGTTTGAGTCTTTCACTGATGAATCGTTTTATTTCCGTTCTTCACCGCCAGTACACTTCAATACATTGTCAGTAAACTTGACGATTCACCGTAAGAGCTAAATCATAAGCATAAACAGAAACATAGGGAACATTAGTGAAGTTAGCTGAGGGCTAGAAATACACTATCAAGTTAATGAAGTAACTTGAACTTGAAAAATGGCATAAAATGAATGAAAAAAGAATGAAGCTAAACAATGAAGAAGAACTTCAACTATCATGAAAAGAAAAAGATATGAATAACACAAGACAGGAAAGAAACAACTAAAGTTGATCAATAAGGGACTACTTAAATGTGTAATCTGAAAGTACAACTGACCTTGTGCCTCCTCGGGGGGTGCTAGAACTTTTAGGAGTGTAAAGATAACCCTTCCTGTTTTTCTACCTCCTGCTTATAGGAATATACAGATAACCCTTCCTGTTTCTGTTCATCCTTTCTATGCTGCCTTTCAGTTACTCTACCCCTTCTAGTACTGCTGTCAACAAATCATTGCCATGGAAATGCGGTAACCACTTTATAAGAAGTTCTTTAGTAAATTTCAAAGTAAAGGATAAAAGCAAACTGACAAAAAATAAGTTCAGTTAACAGACTGGGTCTGTTACATTGCTTTTCTGTTAAGTAATAGATGCATGGTATATTTTTTCAAATTTGAGAACAATATTCTTAAGATCAAAAGTAGATTTGCGGCAGCATGTCAGAAATAGCACACTATTAACCTCTCTATCTGGATTTATGGCGGCACTATAATTAGTGGAGTTGTCAGAGAATAAAATAAGATGTGGGCCACAGTGCAATGCTCATTATTCACAGAGGGGGGGCTATTTCATTTCACTGTGTGTGTGTGTGTGTGTGTGTGTGTGTGTGTGTGTGTGTGTGTGTGAAAAATGAACATTTCTCAGGAAGAATACCTGAAGGTGACTGAATTCAATTCAATTCAATTCAATTCAATTCAATTCAATTCAATTCAATTCAATTCAATTCAATTCAATTCAATCCAATTCAGATCAACCTGTTTCAATGATGAGATTACGTACGTACACTAATAATAGATTCATAAATTCAATGTGTCTGTGTAAAGTTCATTCAGTTACAGACACTGGTAACATTGAAGTGATTACTGATTCATTGGATGTGGACGGATTTGAAATTATGAATCCTCACAAACTGTTGCTGCAGTGATTTTAAGAAACCATTCTACATCTAACAAGGATTTTCCTCTTTCTTTGTCCTTTCTTTATTTTATGTATGTTTTTATACAATCTTCATTTCATTCCACATTTGTTCTCTAATTGTGTTGTCCACCAGAGGGCGCTCCATATGAAGTCAGCCACGTACTGTCCCTCAGCTCACCAGGACAATTTGACGATCTTTCAATGAGACACTGACACTACACAAGTAACACTTTCCTCCTCTCTTTTCAATGAATATGGCAAATGGTTCATTTAGATCGATGGTATCTGTGGTGACCAAGCAGCGCTGGTGCACAGTGATAAGACTGGCGACACATGAGGCCTCATGGACACAAACGACTGCACGCATGCAGTCCACCTTCCCCGTGTGCTGGTTTCCGTGTGAGGTGTTTGAGCAGGAGATTTGAGAAGGACTAATCTCCACTGATCTGATCATTGTGTGAGACTTTCTACCTCCTCCCATCTCTCATCCCTTCCAGCAATGCAGATAACAAGCAAGCTATCCCCAATCAACACCAGGGGGTGCAATTATATAAGTGACTTTAATTAAGACGCCTGGTTTAGGAATCTACAAGTATTTATGCACAGTAGACGATTACAGAGGGGGACCAAGAGCAAAATGTGATTTAATTAGTTAAGCTACAAAGGATGCTTGGAGCAAAAAGATTTCATATCTGTATGATCTCACTCTTGTATTTGGGCTAATTAGAGTGTCACTGTTCCTTTTTAGTGTTAATTTATAGTTGTGACAATGTGCTGTTGGATGATTTTCAATGCTATCGAGTTCATTCTGGCATTGTAAATAATATGTCTCCAAAGTGCTTGAATATGCAGGAGACACATCAAAGTCCTGTTGTCTCTGTTTACTGTTAACTGTGATCGCATGCTACTTTTACCCCCATGATGACAACCCCAACTAATGTTTAAATCATGTATAAAGTGAATGTAAATAGCACACGTTATTTGTTCCATGATAAATTGTCACCCCCTGATGTTCCCAACTGTCACCAGATGATGTGAAGGAGGCATATATGCACAGTGATAAGTGTGTGTGTGTGTGTGTGTGGGCATGCCAGTGGGATTGGTTTATGACAGTCATCATCATGCATGGCTAATCATGTGGAACAATAGCCACAGAGGCACTGAAACAGAGAATGGCGAAATATGATCTGGCCTTGAAAATTGGATCATATGGAAGCAAGACAAGAAAACACCCTTAACCAGGGTGGGGTGTCTGCGTATTCCACCGCTCCTCTAAACCCGTGTCATTCCTTTGTGTTTGTCCTTGACACAGACACTCTTTAAACAGGCTTGACAGAAATTCCACACCTCGGCAGCTCGATAGATGCTGAGTCGGGAAATTTGCTTGAGATGGATCGTACATCACAATAGACATGTAGTCATTAACCATCATTACACTCCAAACGCTCGGCTCTACAACATGATAATGCGATTGGGTGCGGGCATTTTTCATTTCTTCTTGACAAGAATGTGCAAAGATTGGAGAATTGGCTGCTAAGCAACAATCTATTCAATGCAAAAACGTAAATATTCACGTTATACTCTGAATGGGAAACATATTTGGTTCTTCCTGCCTTCAGAGACCCCCATGTCTCCATGTCTCATGACACATATATGTATTTTGGGAATCTGTGGATGAAAATGTACACAATGTCATCAGATTCAGAGATTTTCAGTCCAGGTATGGAAGGCTCTCCCTCCAGCTTCTATTCCCCACATGTCTGGAACAAACTCCCAGAAAGCCTCAGATCAGCTGAAACACCCAGTTTATTCAAATCCACGTCAAAGACCCCCCTGTTCTCAGCTGTATTTACATAGATTCTATTCAAACGTTCAAATCTGCTGCGTTTCTTTAAAGACCTAACGTTCTCTCTCTTTTGTTTTTAATTTTAAATCATGCTGTGGTTCTTTTGATGCTTATGATTCTGATCATTTTAATTGTTATTATTGTCTTTTATTAGTTTGATATCAATCCAAATTGGTTAGAACATTGGCTGACCCTCCCTTATTTGTCCTTTAAATGATTTTAAAGTGATTTTATTTTTTAAATTTTTTGTCTATGTAAAGCACATTGTGTTTGTGTGACATTGTGTCACTGGGTGTAAAATGCGCTGTACTCCATCCTCTGATTCCTCTTCTCCTAGTGAGTTCACCCAGCTGAGCGCTCACATCGGGGCTTCAGACTGCAGTTTGTCCCACTGCTTCTGAAACCAAGAATCGCTGCATGTCTCTAACTCCTTCTCTCTCCTGGAGGTTTGGTTCCATCCAAAGTTCCTGGAGTTCCTGTTACTTCTGGGCCTGAAGATCCTGGGACGACCGCCTCACCCCCCACAGGGAGGGTCCCCACAGGGATCCATGGGACAGACTCCTCATCTCCTGGGTTTCTTCAGCCTCCATCAGTGATTGGACAGACATGGAGGACAGTCACTGTTGGACTCTTCAGCAGCTTTCAGAAGCTAAATCTCTTCATCATCATCTGTACATTCATCTAGGGTCAAAGGTCAGAAAGTGTGGTATCATATGGACTGTAAAGTCCATCGAGACCGTTTGTAATTGACATGTTGGGCTGAACAAATAAAAATGAATTGAATTGCGCTCAAATTCTCTCCATCTCAGGCATGTTAAAGTGACTGAGTTGTTCTATTTGGACAGAAGCTTAGATCCTGATCAAGATGCCATGAGACCAAGTAGGTTGTCATTGAATATTTTATTTGCAAATGAAAGAGTAATAACTCAGAAGTCGTAAAAATATACATTTTTTACTTGTGATATTTACATGGATTGTTATCATCAAAAGAAATTAACCAAATCATTTCTGTACGGTTTTACAAAACCAAACAGAAGCCACGGCAGAAAAACAGATGAGAGGAAAAGAAAAGTGTCTTATGTTTCCCTTAGCGAAGCTGTGCTGAGTGTGTCTCCTCCTGACATCTGAACAACGTAGTCAGGAGAAACAACCAACCACAAATCCCAGACAGGCCAGTGATGAGCATAGCACACAGAAAAGTGCAAAGTACATAGATGAAAAATTCAACATAAAGATAAAAATAAAGCTCGATAATTTTTCTGTGACTATATTTACAATTGTAGATTCTTTTTTTTTTCTTTCCTTTACCCAGATACATTTATGTTACATCAAAGCAAAGCATTCCCATTTGTCCCAATCTCCTATGACATGCAGGTACCTTTGCTTTCCTTCATGAGGTCGACCTCAGCCCCATGATCACTCTAAAAACGACAGATCACATTCCCCTGAACTCAGACGTGAGGCCAAACCGCAAATCTGAGCTTCATCTCAAAAAAAGAAAAGAAAAACGCTTAATAAAACATAAAACATTGTGGCTACAAGAAATTCATATTCCTATCATATAACACAGGAGAACCATATGGCATTGTGTTTACGGCACCTTTGAGTGTTCTATTTATATTGTTGATGGATACTGCTTTACACCATTACACTGAATGTGCTGCTGACAGTGAGGTGCATTCTTCGGAACTTTCCCCCTTCGCCCCGCCCCCCCGAACGCACACAAGCGCCTCAAATTTCAGTTATTGGAAAGTTTGCCAGACCACAAAACTACACACAGGAGAGACGTGTGATTAGAAGGCGCATAAACTGGGGAAACTTCCACCTGAGACTTGCAAGAAAAAAAAAAGCTTGTAGGAATTTAACAGCTGGAAGACTTTGCATCCCGTTCCCCACCTCTGCTGCTACTTTCATCTGCAGTGGAGAGAATTTCAATGACGAGAGCCTACAGCCCTGGCTCAATTTCAATCGCGTTATCTCTCTCTGGATTCCCAGAGCCACTCTGACAGATTCCTCTGAAACCGGTTGCATATGTGTGTGTGTTGTTATAGCAGTTATTTTTGTCTAGGTGTGTGTCCCCCTGGCTGACTCGGCGTGCTGCATTTAGTTGCTTGGTTCCATCAGTCAGTCGTAATACCTCCTGACATCCAATCCATCAAATTGATTCTGAAGGAACAGAAATAACAAGGGCTGCTGCTCGGCCCTCTGTTTGTGCAAACTGTACACCAGTGTGTGTGTGCGTGTGTGTCCGTACAGCGCATACCTGCATTTCCATATGCAGTCGAGTGTTCGCTTTTTTGTATGCGGTAGAGGGTTTGTGTATGTGTGTGTCTGGAGATGCCAGCACACCCAGGGCCAAGTGCACTCGATGTTCAGAGACAGCACGCGCAGGAAGAGAGCCTACAAGTGGCCTCCAGAGTCAAAGGCGGTTATGAATTATGGACGTTTTCGGTCTCAAGATGCCACCCCCGCAAGCTAAAACATGACTGCTGCCTGCGAAGGATCAACTGGCATATAGTCAGTAAAAAGTGAAAAAAAAAAAACCCAAAACAAACCAATAAACAAAACAAAAAACAAAACACTGGCAGTCTGCAGTCGTATCAGTTTGGATCGAGGCTACGCTGCCTGGCTGGTTCCCACTTATCAGTGAATGGCTGACAGGAGAATGTGTGGGTGTGGCCCAAGGGCGTATACGGAATTTACATGCACACACCCACACATTACACACTCGTACGTGTTCACAAAGCCAGCACGCAAGCAAACACGCACGCACACACACACACACACACATACACAGTAGCTTCCCTGGTCAAATATGAACTGTTGTCTGTAGCGGAATATAAAAGGCATTTTGATCAACATCTCCACATACAGAGTCTCCAAGTCACTCCGAGTCACAGGTGAAGCCCATTGTGTGCAGTCAAAGCACATGTGTTTTTCACATCCTTTTTTTCATTTTACAAGAAAATTCTTTACGAGGCTTTACTTTGAAATGTTTTAGTTTAAACATTACAAAAGCCCCCACTGAAGAACGACACATATATCAAGATGATAAAATCAGGACAACCTAACATGGAATGCTTTTGTCGGCATTGATTGATATGTTTGCTTGCACAAAAGAAACACTGAACTAAACAGTGTGAAAAATGTCAGTCAGAAGTGAAGTCCGAGGGTTATCGGGTTCCTGTAAATCCAGGAAGTAAACTGGTCAAGGACAAACTGTAATCAGATGTCTGAGCTGGAGGAAAGGTCAGTCAAATCAAAAGAAATTATTCTCATAGGATCAATAAAATCCATGTGTCTCATGGGGAGGTGGCTGACACTGGATCTCCTCCTGCAGGGCTTCTTTTGTTTCATTTTCTCTTTCGCCCGTGTCCAATACACATTAAACTAGAGGTCAAAAACACATGGTTTGAAGTCACATTTGGGCTTTACATTAGACTCTTCTGCAGGGATGGACGCCCCTCCCCCACCCACCCCTTTTTATTAAATTAAATGACATCATGTGCATATATCTATTTGTATGTACAATATAAAACAAGACTGATTACAGAATACATTGTCCCGTGGCAGGGGATTGCTTTCTCACCATGGATGATTCACACTGCTTTGTTCTCCCTTGGCTGCATCTGTTATTACTAGGCAAGTTTGTGAAGTTGTGTAACTCTCAGTATTTGCTGCTGTTGACCCTCAAAGCCAGATGAGATGGTGTGCTGAAGGACAAAGAAAGAAAGCATCAAAAGGAAGAGGGGTTGAAAAGGCACACTAGATAGGCTACTTGTCCCTTATTCCTCAGCTACTTTCAATCACACTGGGTCTGAAGATACGACAAAAACACAAGGGATTGGCTGATGGCACAGCCCGACCAAAGACTCCACCGTCATGGATCCGGGGTTGGGAGCTGACAATGACAGCATACACACTCTACTGAAGTCATCCGGATCATTCTGCAGTCACTCAGACATAGTTAGCCTAAATGTAAAATGGTGCGTCAAGGTCAATTCTTTGTGCCTCAGCTTGAAAAATGTTTCTGTATCTTAAGAGGAAGATGAAACAATGGGCCTCCAACATCTTTGTAACATCACACATTCATTGTGACAGATTTTGGTTTCACTTGAGAAACGTCGCAGGTTCAGATAACAAACGAAAACAAACAAAAACAACCCATTCTAGGAAGTGATGGCACTTCTTCACACTGAACAGTGAACACACAGCTGTCCGTCACTCTATTCGACCTGCTCAGATAGAAGACAGATGAAGAAGAGGGAGAGAGAGAGAGAGAAAAAAAACAAAAACAAAACCAAGTCCAGACGGTTTAATAGATGCTAATTTCCTAGAATTAAAGCATTGACTGTCTATAGTCCTAATGCACACTATGTCATTATTCAGGGAAGATATTCACAACCAGAAAAAGAAGATTTCTTTAGATGTGAAGTGTGTGCGTGTGTGTGTGCGTGCGTGTGTGATGGGTGGGGGCAACGACTCCAATGATTTGATTCCACCTTCAAAGCTGTGTCCTTGTACCTGAAGTTTCCCCTGCTGATTGGTAAAGCCAATGGGTTGTTGGGGAGTGTGATGAGTCAAGTCTCAGCAGCGCTGCGGTTTCTCATGAGTTGTTTATGACAGCACGAAAGGACTCCGACCACTGAGGCAGATGATCCACACGCTACGCGCTGCGCCTGTCCACATGAACGGGCACAATTGGGGCCGACCCAAGGGAGGCAAAGGGGTTTGTGGCTTCGTAGCAGGTGCTGGAAGCAGCGAGTCAGGAGCACAGACTGACATGAACCAGAGAGCCACCCCGCACACCCTCCTCCTTCCCAGAAAGTAACAACAGCTGCTGTCTTACCCTCTTGCATTTTCATCTTCCTTGTTTTTGTTTCCATCTTGTTTGTGCCATCCAGCTTTCACTGTTTCCCCTCTCCTCTCGTCTTCGCCATCGCATGCCTACATTTTTGATTCGGTACACTGTAGGAGGGGACTCCTTCCACCCAACTGCACACGCTGCTTTCCTTTGCCTTCCGAAAATCCAAAAGACGGAACTTCTGCCTTTAGCCAGGAGACACAAAGCGGTGTTGCATCTCTGCATCTCTTGTTTTCTGTTCTGTTTTGTTGGTTTTATGTAATTCAAAAGGGGGCAAGCATTTCTTATTTTCCCTTTTTAGTATGCATTCATTTAAAGTACTTTTGGACTTATAGTATTGATTCTTTTAATTACATCCTTTTAACTAGTTGCATTTCTTTGTTTATGGAAGAGTCTTTGGGGGTTGGAGGTGCGGGGGCTGGGCAGGAATCGGGAGTCTCATGTGGTCGCAGTCAGGGCTTTTCTTTCAGTCCTACACAGTCTGAAAGGCCTTGGTCTGGGCAGGGACCATGAGGGGTCGGGGGTGTGAGCCCAGACATGTTCCTGGAATTGAATTTGGGAGTGGTAGGGGGCTCGGGGGTCTTGGGAGGGCACCACTGTAGTGTAGGCTGGAGGGGCCTGGGGGAAGCCTGGAGGCTGTCCGTTTTCCTTGAGCGCTGCCACAGCAGGTGGGCGGGGGGCGGTGACCCCGCTGGGCGCTGTTGTGCACCATGGACTGGGTGGAGGAGGCACCGGAGCGTGAGCTGCCAGAACGGGACGAGGACAGCGAGTTTGGCTTCACTAACTTGGCTTTGGGAGCCTCTGCATCTTCCCTGTGTGTTCAAACACATACGGAGGGTTCAATGACAACACAAGGACACTTATTATACATGAAGAGAGCACATGCAGACATCCACACACAACCAGCATCCTCCAACTGTATCCACATGGGACCAGAATTATGTTGGGACCTCATGCAATTCATGAGATACCCTGCAGCCTTGAGTTTTGTGAAGCACATTTGCATGGAATAATGAAAACTGCTGAAATCACTAGTTCCCCAGACACATTTGAGGGGGAAAAAAGTTTTATTTGAGAACAAAATGAAAACTTTCCACTGTAATTCCACTTTTGTCTTAGATTCTCAGGACAATGAGGATAATACAGCAGGAAAGACTCATGGCGAAGACAATGTCTCACCGTCACGTTCGTCACTAAACCTGAGATCATTTTACCGTTAGCATCGGTGAGAAGATTCTTAATTCACAGACAACCCTTCCAGTGTCCATAAATCACTGACACTAGTGTGTGGCAGCAGATGTGGTTCTGTGATAGATGCTCCAGTGTTCAACGCCCCACTCAGACATTTTTAAATCGCTCTTTGTTGGTTTACGGATGCACATCGAAGAGATGTGTGTCACAGAGGCTGGAAGTAGCCGTTCACCACATTCACAGACTCTTCACACGGTACGAAAACAGGAAAACACTTCATCACATCTGCATTATTCACTCGAAGCTGTCCCTCAACCATCCTGCATTATTCATTGTTACATCAGTGAAACTGCACCGACACCGACATTAAGTACGTCACAAAAGTGCTCCAACGTTTAGGCGTCTCATCAGGGTCCTGCAATGGACGGAAAGTCAAAGTCATGTTGCCAGGTGATGAGAGGAAACTGGTAAAAAGTGTTGTTGTCTGAGCTGAGTCTATTCCCTTTGAAACCACAATGTCTGGTTTTAAGCTTTTTGTAGAATTATACAGTTTTAAAATGACACTAGGGTTGATTTTGTGAACTTTTGTCACCTTTGTCTCTGTGCTAACAATGCTGCACATCCACACAGATGACATTTGAAATCACTAAACACAGAAAAGGTGACGCAATGACAATAGACAGGAGTATTAATTAACCTGATCTCATTCGGAGTCTCCTCCTCCTCGTACTTCTTTTTCTCTTTGTTCCGGAAAACGAGCCAGATGATGAGTATGATAAAAAGGACACCAAGGGATAAACCCAGCACAATACCTTCTGCCAAACCCACATCTCTCGTGGCTGTGGACAGACAAGAAGAATTAAAGTCAAAGAAGATTCGTGTATATGCTGATGACATGCTCGTTCACCAGACCCCAGACATTTATATGATGTTCTTGCAGAGCAACTCAATGTGGTCTGAAGGTGTGGTCTGAACATTGGGCAAATAATGAGGAGGGTGGCGGGGGGCAAAGTGAATACATTTCAGGCTGCAGTTTGAAACCGTGACCACCAGACTGTGGCAGCACGGCGTGACGTGAATGCCCAAAACTCACGCTGCATTGTGACCTCGATGGTGCAGTTCTCCTCGCCGACGTCGTTGCTCGCTGTGCACCTGTAGACACCCGTGCTGTCCATTGTGAGATTCCTCAGCGTCACGATCTCTGGATTCTTGAGATCTGGGAAATACAAACAACGGAGTCAGACTGCAGAGTGGGACTGATGTGAGGATGTGTGTATGATCTGCCATGTCACATCATCACATGCTGCAGGACAGGAAAGGGAACGGAAATATATGTCACCTTTGAGAGCAGGTTTAAGAACGAGGGAGCAAGTGAGTCAGTAATAGAGTGTTTATTTATCTGATGGTCTTTTATCTGAAGACTAGGGAGGAAAAGAGCAGGAGTGTATTTAAGAGCGCAGCGGCGCCCCCCGGGGATTTTGAGCCCATTCTCACCAATGACAACCATGTGATAATACCTCTCATCGTACACATAAATAATGGCTGCTGATGCTGCGTGTTATTGGCCAATGAAAATTAATTATCCTGAACAGACGTGGTTGTGTGGCGGTCATTAACTCGACGTTTGGTGCCTGGGCACAAGGATAAACACATGGTCTGAGGAGTAAACAGTCAGGGTGAAGGGTGTCTGCTGTCAGACGACGTGTCAAACACCACAGTCCACACCCCGTGAATGGAGTGTGGCTCTGGGCTAGTTCTCTGGGTGCAGAATGTGGCAGAAGCTGCCAAACCAGTGTGATTTTGTCTTATTTAACACACAATCCACACAAGAATCGGTCCAACACTTGGCATCTTCAACAGATCACAACCAGAAATCCTCATGTTGATTGATAGTACTCATTGACTTATTGAAATAAAGTCCTGTGCTTAATGTGGAGTGCAGATGTAGATACTGCTCCAATGTTGGGAGCTGCAATATTGATTTAAGAGGCCAAACAGAATCAGTGGTCCAACTGAAGTGTCCTCCGGGTGTTACCCAGGAACTCTACTTACTCTGGCAAAGAACCTCAGGTTATGACAAGAGAACACATTTGTCCTGGACAGATTTATATATATGAACGTGTGCAAACGTATGAATGTAGATGTGGGAGGAGGTGGAGGAAAAGCAGCGGGTTCAGCAGAAACACTGGCTCAGACAAATGCAGCCAATAAAAATCAGTGATATGAGAATAATTCTTCGCAGCATTTCTCTGTGGATAGCTTCAGTGTGGTTAAATGGTGAATCAGCATGTCGGTGTACTGGCCGTTAATTCTCTTACCTATCAATGCCAGGTTTGGCAGTTTGCCCAGACTCTTGCCTTTGTCGAGCATTCGCTCCCACTTGTAGCTGATGGGGTCTGAGCCGTCACTGGACCTGCAGCTCAGCTTGACGTTGCTGCCTTCCAGGAGCTTGCCTTCCATCCGGCACATGGGCTTCGAAGGTTTCACTGTGAAGATTCATGAGAGTCAGTTAAATTCAATTGTGCGACACACTCTTTCTTATGAGATCGGTACAGATATATTCATAATTTAGTGAGGAGAGTGCTTTGCATACTGGAGAATAATGTCACACCAGGTTTTTTTCTTCTCCGGCTGAATGCATAAGAGTTTGCTGAGGAGATGATGGATTTTTGTCAAAAATGTGGGTTTTACACTTTTAATCAAAACTTCCTGAGCCCTGGCTCAGATCAAACACATGTTCAGACTTTGTCTCGACTACACACCTGTACAGTTGATCACATCTGTCCACAGACATGGACTTTGACATGATGATTTACTGTGATAACACCCTCAGACACGCTGTGTCACGCCTGGTAAACACACTCCTATAGGGAATCAATCACTGTGACCCCAGAGCCGGCTGTGAATGCCGCGGGTGCTGCGTTCTCTGCAGGTCAAAGGTTTTGGTCGTGGTCCGGTAGCTCTAGGCACACATACAGGATAGCTGCTCCACTTTGATACAGACTGAAAGGAGGAACTATACAGCAGAGGCCAGAAATAGCTCGGCTTCTTTCCAGTGCCATATTTTTAGATCAGTGCTGTGCTATATTTAAACATTTATTTTGTATTGTCGTTGCACTCTCATATTACAAACGTCGGCTATTTTGCATTCTGTTGTTTGTCAGTCTCTCTTGCGAGGGAGTCTGTGGTAGAGGATGCACAAAGCTTGCGTCTATCTCTTCCTTTGTTCTCCGAGCCCTTCTCTCGCCCCCTGCTCTCGGAAGCAGCAGCAGAAACGCTCGCACGCGCAGTCGGGTACGGAACGAGAATGGAAGGGAGCGCCAACGCTCTGTCTGTGCACCTAACCGCTTTCACCGGGTAAGTTGGGCCTCACTGCAGCAGGAGCACAACGGCAGACGCTAACGCAATCAAGCACACCTATATTTGGCGGTGCACTCACAGCAACAAGGACACGTACGCCTGCACGTGACAATCCACATATTGCAGCAGCATAGAAGTGACACAAACATACACAATCACTGCAGGCGTGCACAGACCCACACATGCACTCAAATACTCTCACACGCTGTCTTACGCTAAGCCAATACCAATCCGCTATTATCTTAGCACAGGGAGCAAGGGAGAAATGCAAATGTTCGTCTCGCTCAAAATTGAAAGTGTCACAGAAAAGCTGAGAGCAATTTTTAAAATTGAGGCACTAACTGACTGAAAAGTCTTTATGGAGGAGAGATGAGAGTTGAGAGCGAGGGGATTAACAGACTGTTCCATTAGAAAACCAATAACTGCGGGTTCAACTAATCTCCCATGATGTTTTAATAAATCGCTCGCTTTTCTGACATTGAGAATGATCTGGCTCCTCCCACTGGACTTTGTGGTACAGACACCTCCCCTTCTGTCTGTCCTCGGGAGTTGTGCAGCTATGCTAGATATGGAGGCAGAGATGGAGCTGGTTTGTAACACGGAGCCATTTGTACACTGAGCAAATGAGGAAAACAAGAGGTGATAAAGGGAGGTGAGAGTGAACGGTAATGACTTGTCTACAGATGTGACACGCCAGGCTGCTCTGTAAAGCATTTTGTAATGTAATATTTGAGAAGGCTGTAAATTAAGTCATTATTATGATCAGAACTGGGTCAAATCATTTTCCTCAGGGTCATATGTTTCGTACCAGTGACGTGTTCAAAGTCAAAGAATCAACCTTCTCCTTCAGTCTTCTAGTATGGTTCTAGTAGGTTCCTTGTATATCTGAGGGGACTGATGACTGTCCATCGAACTGACTCAATCACTCGTGTGCTCCCCACAGACACAGTCACATGTCTGTCGTCTCGCCTCATCAACAACCCAAAAGAAGCCTGACAGCCTGGGTGGAATCAAATCACACTGTCTGAATCAAATTGAATCATTAGATCAGTCAGCATGACGGAGGAAATGTGCCAGGCTAATGATTCAGTGATTAGCTGTGTGTGTGTGTGGGAGTGTGAACATTTGTCTGTTTGTGTCTGAGCGTGTGTGGATACAGTACCAACCGTCCATTGATGTGTGTGTGTGTATGCGGTGTGTGTATCAGAGCACTCACCGAGCACAATGAGGTTGACCTGGCTCCAGTGGTACTTCCCTCCGGTCTTGACTTTACAGTAATATTCCCCAGAGTCCGACAGCAGCAGGTCGCTGATCAGCAGGGAGGCGTCTCCTCCCAGGTACTCCCCAGCAAAAGACAGACGGCTGGCCTCGCTGCCCGTCGCCTCATTGGTGTACACCCGGTCCCCGAAGAAGGTAATGATCTAGATATGTTCAAGAGAACACCAACACAAATGTTCAAGCTCCATCAGCGACCAGCAGTGACTTACTGTCACACACGTCCTGGATTTGACTGGTCTGACATCGTCTTATTGGTGTGTTTGCTGTGGCCGCACAATCACTCAGTGGGATCACAAAAAAAAAAAACAACCACACACCAATTCTCATGGGCGACATAGTTATGATCAGTTTTTAATTAACACTTGGGAAACAATATTTTACAAATGAGTATTCTCCCTGTGCTCATTCAGACACTCTTATCTATGACGTCCAAGCAGAACTAGTAGTAACGGAAAAGTATCAGGCTCCTGCAATAGACACGTGTACCACACATGGAGTCCCGAGTACATCTAACTGTAAGTTTTAAACAGTATCATCTGGATGATGAGTTCTTGTCGTTCAGCCATGTTCACCAATGTCTGCAAGTGGTGACAGACACAGAAACACTGAAAATGAAAAGTACAGTATCAGTTCGTCAGATCTGCTCACTAGGGAACATTTGCAGCTGTGAAGTATCCAATCATCCAATCCCTTTAGAACCATGAAAGTAAAATTGGGTTGTTGCGCAACAAAAGTTTGAAATTGACATAATCTAGTTTTCCTTTTCCTTTGTTTTTAGCACATAACTGGATAAAAAGGGAAAGGCCTTCAAGGAACAATCTGATTTAAAATCTGAAAGGTTTCATTTCCCCCTCTCGGCCTGTTGTACTGTTAGCATCTCTCTCTCTCTCTCTCTCACTTCATACCCAAACACAAACAAACACAGCTGTCACCGCGGCCCATTACTCAGGGCGAGTGAGAGCCTGCAGATGGGGGACTGCTAAATGCCGGTGCCACAGCACATCAGTGCCTCAGAATACACAGAGACCTGCTGCGGTCACAGGTGACGAGTGGCCATTTTTACACACGGGCACAGATGTATAGAAAAACGGCAAACAGTACACATACCACCAACGCAAGAGGACGTACGTTACAGAGCCCCATGACTCCAGACATTAAGTGCCACTTCTTCTGCGACCTGAACAAAGCCCGTCGTATTTCAACAGCATCTGCCTACGAGCACGTGTGAATGTAATGGATTCACGCTCACAACTGTGTATTCTGTGTACATACGTATGAGAGTGAAAATGCCATTGAATGCCAGATATTCAAGTTGAACTTTGAAAAACAGCCACGGGATGTTGGCGTGTTTTGCAATTACAAGGGGTTTGTTTGTTTATTCAGTAAATATTAAATTAACATATGCCTACGTCACGTCCCGTTGTATCTGCAGGTTTACAGTGTGCCA
Source organism: Lampetra planeri (assembly GCF_965212315.1). Taxonomy (NCBI): domain Eukaryota; kingdom Metazoa; phylum Chordata; class Hyperoartia; order Petromyzontiformes; family Petromyzontidae; genus Lampetra; species Lampetra planeri. The sequence goes on along the minus strand of NW_027615579.1, from coordinate 20,306 downwards.
TTTGTTTTGTGGCGTAAGGAGACAAAAAAGAATTGGAATCTTACTAAAAAAAAACTTTAACGCATGTGTGTGCGGTCTGCTGACTTGTAGTTGTCAAGCTGCCGACTACAGCGCCTCTCCTCACACATGGCTGTACGCTTTATTCCCACGCTAGTTTGACTGTTCAAATCAAAGATCTGGGCAATTTGGGGAAGGTAGTTGATAGTTGACGCTGTGAATCCAAGAGGCCTCGTTTCTCAGGAGCCCCAGCAGTACCCTGACCCAGCCTCTCTTCCTCTGCATCCGATCTGTGCCCTCAATTTCTGCAGGGGTGTCCACTGTTGTTGTCACCAGCTCCATCAGCGCGTAGCTGCTGGGGCTCTGGCCCCACCGTGTCCCTGACACATGGAGCCCATACACTGGGCATACAGCGGCTAAATGTTGACAAGATGCTCTTCCCCTCTCAACATGGCCTTCCAGCAGAACAAAAGAATTATTTATTCATTCCACTACAGGCAAAGTCTCTTTCCAAATCAAATTTTCAGATGTTTGATTTAATTAATGGCGCCTTCAATGTTATCTGCCCGTTAAATATTCATTGCAATTGGCAGCCCCCCCTCTGAATCATTAAAGTTTAAGACACTTGTTTTTCCGTTTATTTCCGTCTAAGACCCTCTATTTATCGGTCATGCTCTCTGCCTGTGTGAAAGACACCACAAAGATCTGAGATCAGAGATCTGTTACTTCCAGCAGAAACCTGGTCAGATATTGTTTCTCAGATTGACGTTCAAATTGAAAACCAGACCAATGATCCAATGATGAGGTCAGAGTCATGTGACTCTGAGTCAGGAGAACGCAGCTCATCTGAAAAACACAACATGTCTCTGATGGAGGTTTGAGGGTTGTAGTTCATTTAACGATACAGCAAACTGAACCCAGGGCAGTAATACTAAATGTACAGTAGGTGGAGCATGAACAATTATAAACTATGTATTCGAAGTATCTGAACATTGGCCAGTGTTTATACCTGAAAGAAAGTTACTAAAATGTGGGAAAGACAGGGAGAGTGTTAAGAAAAAAGGCAAGAGGAAGACAGAAGTCTAATTTTATACATCCATGAGTCTGCAGTCGTAGTCAGACGTCTGAGGATGTATGATCCTATTTGAAAGTCTCCATAGAAATAATGTCCTTCTCCTGTCTGAAAAACACAAAGACACTGGTGGTGGTCTTGTGTTTATGTTTGGCCTGCGGCAGAAATGCAATTTCACCATCTCCTGCAGAACATCAGTTTCAGCAAAAACCTTGTTACAGCATTTATTCCAGGATTAGTGGTTCATTTTATTTACTATACGGTCAGTAAATACGACTCTGTTGTAATTCCACTCGTTGTAATGGAGTCTCAGCATCACACACCGGGCAATGAGGCATGTAAGTAATCCACCATTACTGCTGTTTGATTTCATGTTTTTGTTAACAGCTCTGCTATTGACTCTTCCATGTCCCTCAGCATGTCACAATCCTATTCAATTACTGGGTTAAGAAAAATTAAACACTACACAACTGCAGCTTCACATCAGCAAGCCAGTGCCTGTCATAGGAGACACAGTTTCCTTGTTGCTGACGTGACCGATGACGTTTGCTGTCATGTACAATGGGGAAGATTGTCATATTTAGCGTTTCCTTCATTTTTAATTTTTGCGAGGGGGTAATAGATGAACAAGGAGCAGCCTGCAGTGACAAAGAGCTGCAGGCAACAGGATCCACACCTCCGGCTCCCAACGAGGGAGCAAATTTTAATGTGCACTGCTGTGTGGAAGATGATTTACATTCTGTGTGGTGTTAAATCAGAATGCGGTGGCAATTATTAATGACCAGCTTCATTATGAAAACATGAGTTGGTGTGATTGCTCTGTAAACAGACACACTGGTGGCTCCGCTGTTGTGTTTTTGTCAGAGTTTTTTATGTCGTATTAAACTGTACCTGCCGGCACCAGCAGTCACCACAGGAGCCACACCGACAACAAGGACGCACGTTTAGGTATCACAACTTCAACATGTTCTACTTGAAGTATCACTGAAGCGATGTCATTTGACGGCTGATGTCCAAAAAATGATGGAATGAACTTGCAAAAGCCAAAATAAGGAATCCTTGTCTCACCACTCTCTGTTTAGAGTTTGGTTTCTGCAGCAGCCACTCGATGTCAAGAGGGTTGGATGATGGGAATTGGTGGTGGCAGGGCAAGGTGGCGTTGTCCCCAACAACTTTCTTCATCTCCGTCTGGGCACCCACTGACAGCAGACTGAGTAGAACTAGGGAGAGAACGGTTGGAGAGAGAGACGTCAGATACAGATCAGCTCCATCCCCCATTTGAGACAAGAGGCAGATGGATAGGAAACGAAAAAGAAACTGAATCCGAAGACACTGTCAGAGATGTGACCCAGAGTTCCAAGGACTGACAAAGCCACACACCGACCCTGAGAGGTGGCAGAAGAACAGGAAACTTATTTCAAGAATTATTCCGATTATTCAAATTATTCTTAAAAGAGATGCCAGGGAGAAGACATGGGTGGTCAAATACAGTCAAATATTGATTTACTGTGACTTCCACAACCTTTGGGGTTGGAAGGGCAGGGGCACACCGACACATTTAAAAGATATACACCAAAAAGATTACAAACAAAACATATCTCAATATCACAGTGCCCTCAGTGTAGAGCCCGGTGTGTGTGTGTGTCCTTGGGCACAGGCCAGGTCTTTTGTCTCTGAGGGGGGAGCACGACGGCTAATTTATTGGAGGACGCACGACTGGCCGGCGGTCCTGAGTGGAACTAGCCAGAGGCATCACAGAGGTTTGCTGGAAGCTATGGGTGTGGTACGCTGCTTCACTCCTTCAGTGGGCTCGTACGATAACGGACAGCTCCAGCGAGCTCACACACAAAAATGCAACAGATATTTTGGGTTTTGCAACTTAACTTCTTGCCTTTATTTTGATTTCTGAAGAAGCCTGTTGTGTTCAGATTCATTGATACTTTGAGGTTGAATATTTCCATCTGCATGCATCGGATAAATAAACATCATGTCTGTGGAACAAAAGCTCTGTACGAGCTGAGGTGTGACTGCGGAGTGATTAAACAAACAACAACTCTTCAGAGGAAGGCCTTTGTGCTCAGTCGACACAATCCCATGCTGTCAAATGTTCCACAGTGGGCCAAATGTGAGCCAGAAATGCATCAGCCCTCACTGGGCACCGATCCACTTGTCCACTGGTCCACCGCCAGCCAACACCCCGTCCCATAAGTGTTCTTTAGGCCAATCAAAATGTCAGCCTGATGCTGTGAAACCAATGTGTCAGTGCTGACGCAGGACACGGAGGAGAAGAGCAGCCTGAGAGAAACGACTTCTTTTTACAGACATGACATCATTTCCATGGTTTCAGCAGTTTGTCAAGTTTCTGCCATAAACTTGAGCTGCGGGCTGCTCCCTGTCAATCACACGTCCAACTGACAGTCACAAGGTCAGGGGGGGGACAAAGACTTGACAGCTTCCAGTGTTGTGTGTCGCTGTCGGAGGAATCGTTAGGGTCCTACGTGCTATGTCCAAATCCTCAGTCAGCAGTAAGATAAGGGCCACCCATCTCTGAGGAGCTCCTGCACCCTGGGGGGTTCCCTGCTTGTGAGTTTAAAATGCAACATTTGCAGGGTCGTCCATCTTACGGGCTGATATCAGGTTAGAAGTCAGAGTGTCTGTATGCAGTAGGCTGCACCTCCTGCCTGATGGAGGCCTGGTGGTCTGGTGGTCTGCTGCTGTGGCTACTGCCTCCCCCAGTCCCTGTAATCAGCGCTCCCACACTCAGCAGCAGCCTGAGGCGGAATACTCCACTGTGTTCCAGGCCCGATAAGAGCTCCCTGCTTCCCTTCTTGCCTCCCAATTCACTGTTTCAGCTGTAGGGTCCAAAAATGCGCCTCTTTCATCACAATTCACTTGACTTTTCACGAGCCAACTTTCAACTGACCTTCACTGAAAAAAAGGGCAGACGACCAGGCTGTAACAGTGATGTCAATATTCGCTTGATTTCCAAATAACAAGGCTTTGAGTGTCCTAAATTATACATCATTTCCATCCCCCAAATGACAGTACAAATACACGTTAGCTACAGTGGAAAGAAACAGTTTTTGCCCGAAAGAGTTGGCAGACCAATCAGTGGGGGTTTGGTTGGTATCGAGTCGCTGCTCCCCAGTATCCCTCTTATTTATGGTCGTCAGAAAGGCTTTGTGCTGTGGAATGGATGACACTGCTCTGCCAAAACAAGCTTGCCTTGATGTGAGTTTGCGTTTGCATTTGGATTGGCCTCATTCACGGTGTGTACAGCTGGGACAGTTGGAGAGCGACACCCCATCATTTGTGTCAATACCACCGATGAGACAGATTCACCTCTGTGTCTGCGTCTTTGCTCCACTCGCTGTGAAAACATGAAGTCGAGCTTTGTGACCTTGGCTTTTTCAACTGGAGTGATGTGACCTAGAAACTATGGAAACCACATCAACTCAGGACAACATTCCTCATCACAGTGCTGTGCAAGAATTCACATGTCTTGTTAAGATTCCACATGGGCAGAGCGAGGGAGCGGACTCATGATAATGCTGTTGTTGCTTGTATGTCCCAGGCCGCGTCCCTCCCCTCATTCGTTTCCACTGCGTCTACTTTCCTCAGCTCAGTTTGGCTTGGCTAAGACTTCCATTCGTGCTTAAGTTTAATCTTTGCCCACAGACATAAAGAAAAGAAGCGTATCATAATTAACAAAGGCAAGTGAGCAGAAACACCAGAGGTTTAAGGAAGAAACAGAGACAAAGAAAAGAAAAAGACAGACACATGACAAGGAGAGAGAGGAGAGAGAGGAGAGAGAGGAAATGGAAGAAACCAATTTCTATGAAAAGGCCCTAGGGGGAGTTGTGCTCCAGTAAATCTGCCGTACAGCGCCCTGCAATCTTATTATAGTGTGGCCAGTGAGACGGGCGGACAGACAAACAAGGCAGGCTGGGATCTTTCATGCTGCCCAAAGTCAAGCCCCATATCCCCTCAGTCAGCACATCAGCCTGGCGCGGGCCTCCGCCATGTCCAAAGCTTATGACCTCCGGTCCTCAAATACAGCACAGCGCAGGGGGGGTTGGGGGCTGGAGACAGAGGCGGTTGGAAGGACAGCGTGGAAGGAGGGGTGGAAGGATGGCGCAATGCCTTGTTTTCAACGTGGAGGATAAATTAGACCTTCACAAAGAAGGTTCTAGACACAAATGCACATAAGTCAGTGTTTCCTCTCTGTAGTTTACTGATACATGCGTGTATGCCTGTTTACCGCATTCTACTACAGGAAGACAGACACTACCGTATGTATGAGACGGCGTGAAGGACCGTCTCATACTGACGTAAATTACTGCCTTAGCACACGGCGCTATGTTTTAGATCACTGTTGACATAAAGCATAAAAATCAAGTACCACACAAGTAACAAGTAGAGCCTCACTGCAGCAGACAACAGTAAAAATATCCCTCCAGACCTGCCAATCACCAGCTTATCCTCTGTCAGTTACAGGCCCGCGCTGGAACACAACGTCCAGCAGGAGACAGGAGAAAGAGTTTGACACGACCTCCACACAGATGCTCCAAAACAGGAAGTCAGACATGCAACAAGCAAAATCTGACAAGGCAAGCATACATACGAGTCCTATTGCTGACATGTAGCTAGTTTTTAGCTGAGTTGGATGACATGAGACAATGGTGAAATATTCACAGCTCAGCATGCTGGTGAAAAGGCTGTCGGTCCTGTCCGCTGCTCAGCAGCTGTACGTGACCTCAGCAGACGATTTCAAACGGAAACATTACATAAACACCGATGGCGCCCTTTCTTCTCTCTGGATATTTTTCAGATGTTCTTGCTTGAAACAGACATATCATCAGATGTCTCAGCTGCCTCCAGTTGGTTCGCTAACGTTTGTGTATACAGCCACCACTCTTTTTTAATTACTGCTTTTTAAATTATTATTATTATTATTATTATTTTTTTTTTTTGTTGAATTACTGCTTCTTACAGGCGAAGTCTCTTTAAATGTTCTAGGCTATTATTCCCTACAAAAACACATGGCACACAACACCCCTTTCTTTGTAGTTTCAAGGTCCAACTCATGAATATACTGCTACGGTCAAAATCAAAGGGACTTTTTTGTCTGACTCTTTGACGGGATAAAATCCCATAATCTTCATTGCCTCACATCCAGAAACCAAAACGTCCTTCTGTTGGTGCTGAACTTCTACAAAGTTATCACAAGGAAAGTCTTCAACGAATATCCCACTCACAGCCGATATCTCCTCAATAATGAACCTCTTTGTGTGTTCTATTTGTGTGTTATTTCCAAACTGTCGTGTGCCATGACTCGTGTTATGTTATGAGATCCAGACCTCATCTTGTTGAAGGTGATTTCTCTTCAAACCTCCATTGGTCCACCCTTCAAGTGGCTCTCTCAACTACTGCCATACTAATATTCTTAAAGGATAATTCCTGTATTTTTCCATAAGAGCCCTATTTCCCGTGGGTGGGTGTTGCAGTGACTCATAGGAGACTAAATCATAACTGACGTGGTATTGAGTGAGAACAAGCTGCAGTAAAGGTGCCTGGTCTTATCGGAAGGATGAAAAAAATCAGAGAAATATGCAATTATGTTTAAACTTGGGAGCAGGGATATGTAAGACTGTGTCTAAATTAGTCACAGAGGAGAGTATTCACTCAGTACCGCACCAATTACAACATGTTGGTCTCTATGATTTCCATCCCCACAAATGGGGACAAATGGCCAAGGTTGAAAAATATTGGAATTATCCTTTAAGTGTATTATTAAGTGACTACTTGTGAGAGCCAATGATCCAACCTTTGATGAGAGAATTCTAAGAACTCTGACTGGAGCAGCAGTGGGTGGGTTTGGAGTGGAAAAGGGGGAAATGGAGTCATTTCTATGATAAACCCTTGAACTTCTACAGGAAAACGGGGAAAGAGTCCTGTGGAAATGGTGAAAATGGAGATGGAATACCAACAAGATGGGAGTAATGTCCCTGTAAAGGCCCTGGGTGAAATGTTCATCTCCTGTTGGTCTCATTGCCCTCATGAGCATCCCTGGAATGGTTGCTGTCACATCCCCAAAATATATCTGAAATCATTTTCATCACAGGCTCTTTTAACTCCCCTATAGTGTTCTGTAATTCTCCTCAACAAAGTAAAGAAGCAGGGAGGAGATGGAGAAAAGGCTAATTACAATATTCCTCACGGGAACAGTAAAACCTGCTTACAGTGCTATAGTACACACATCCAGTGGAGCCACACACACACACACACACACACACACACACACACACACACACACACACACACACACACACACACACACAAATACAGCTGTCCAAGATGCTACAGTTGCTCCACACATCTTCTGAATTTATCTTAAAACGGTCCACGGCATGAGACATGAAGGCTTCAGTAAACAGTTTTCAAACTGTTAGCTGATTAACTATTGATTGATTATTGAGGACTGGTGGATAAGTGGTCATAAATACAATAAATGAATTAGGAGATAAATGTGAGTGTCATGAGCGAGATTTATATATATTTTTTAAAAGTCATCATCTTCAGACGTGCAAAATCAGCACTATCAAACCTACAGTTATTTAAAATTCCATTCAAAACATTCTTCTTCCCTTTGGTGCTTTGACACCAAGTTAACAACTTTAGTTAAACTGGGTTTGGAAAGTGACTGTAGTGTGACGCAGCAACGGCTCCTCCAACATCCGGCGGAGCCGAAACAGAGGGTTTGTATGTCAGAGGCTGTGGAGAAGCACGTCCTGCACGCTGCTTCGAATAAACCTGCTTTGAAAAGAATGTTTTAATGGAAGACAGATGTTGGTGAATCTACGTGGTTCATTTCAAAATGTACATTTCACAAACACCAGTAGAAAACAATACTAGATCAGGTGGGACACTCAATTTCTTTTTTTCATTTTCTTGACAGACTTAGGTTTGGTTTCCCTTCAGCACCTGAAGTTTTCCATCCGGCTCAGTCAGTTGTCATGACTTTGGTTTGGGAATATGAATGGAAACTATTGGTCGCAGACATGCCGCGTGTCGGAAAAAAACGCCACATGGCACAGGAGGCTTCTTTTTTCACATTGGAGCTCTGTGTGAATGTGGGCCTGCTGTTGATCAACTTCAATATTTCCTGTAAAACTTGCCTCTTATCTGCCACATCTGGCACACCAGGAACTCATAGGCACAGTTCAGGACACACAGCGCTTCCGATATTTTCACTAATTACGTGGTCTAATCACAATTTATGTCTGGCAAGCATGCCAACGGACTCCTCTCTCCATTTTGACACACGACGAGTGGTTAGACATAGCCACTGACTTCAGCGGATCAATACTTAATAAGCTTTTGTGCTGACGAGTCCATTTTGCTGCAATGTGTAATTTTTTTTGATGTCCTTTAGGTGGAAAATAGAGCTGACTTTAGTGGTGCAGGACCACGGGAAGTGGAATGTAACGTGGCCGCCTGGGTTCTCTTTGATGATGGATGCTTTGCAATAGTGTGGGACGGATGAAAACTTCAAATACTATCACGCCCTATAAAGTACTACACCAATGGCTTTTATTAAATGCAACTTAGTCCCCTCGAGGTGATTCAAAGAACCATTTAACAACTTGTGTGAAGACAATAAAAGCCACAGCGGGCTATATGGTTAAGTTTGGCAGCAAGCACTGAAGAAGGGTAATGGGAAACGATCAAACAAAGAGCTGCTGCTAGATTTGGAGCAGCACTACAGATGGGCTTCAGACGAATTCAAACATATCCGTGATGTGGACATGTAGCTATGCTAGCTCATGGCGGGAGCCACTCTTAATTCCATTATTTAGGTCACTATGATTATCTATCACTGCCCCGAGTCCAAGTTCACCTGGGTTTAGACAGCGATGACGCTAATTTACTTGGCTGAAACCACGGGAGAATAGGGACTGAAAACAACAGAGCAGCTCCCATGTTGTACATTTCAGCGACTAATTGAAAACAGACGCTGACTCTCTCCCTCCATCCGCCCGGCTCTAGTGCTCTGGACCGCTGACATATTAGCGCTGTCGCCAGTCCTATGGTATGCATCTGACATACCATTTTACTTTCTCGGTTGAGTGGAAAATAACAAAGCAGGTGTCGCCTCTGACAGAAATGACAGGATTATGTACCGTAGTTACACTTATTTTAGCTGCCGCTGCTGCAAAGGACAGAGAAGTTACCCCGACCATTCAAGCCTGTGACTGGGAAGGACACGTTTTCCCCAGAGGTGTGCACACGTCATGTCTGTTTCGGCAGCTGTACGCTGAAAGGTGTTGATGTCTGTGGGGGACGGGTGGCTGACAGAGGCTCGGCGGTGGCTGCAGCATCACAGGGGAGGTCAACTGGGCTGCCAGGCTTTCAGGAAAGGCTCCACTTACACTCATTTAGGCGAGCTAATGGAGCAACATAGCAACATACCATCTGTGCTTACGATTAGCTACATCCCTCCATGCAGCAGGACCCTGAACACACAGCTCACTAATCTTGTCCTTTTTGCCGCAAAGCACCCCCCGCCCCCTCCCCAAAGAATGTTGAGAAAAGGAATGCCCATACGGCCACATACAAGGGGGGAGAGAAGATTGAAACCAGATGAATGGAGGTTGGGTTTAGACCATATTTCAGCTGATTACAATGAGTTGTGGCACGAGCTCGAATATGAAGTCTTAACCTGTGCGGTTGACAACAAGGAGGACACAAGGAGTGTGGTGTTTAAGGGGGACAGCAGGGGAGCAGTTATGAATAAGAACACTGGTCTGGAGGACCTGGGAGGGGCAAGAATGAAAGTTAGATACAGTCAAATCTTAGCTACATAGTTGTAGCATAGTTGTGTTGGGAACAGAGATACAGCCTAGATGTCTTGGCGATATGAGTGGTCATTATTTCACATTTGAATTACAGATAAATTCATTATGTCTTCATTAGCTTCCTCATTATGTTTTCATGATTTACTACAGAGGAATGTGCTGAGTGCTGATGATGCGTGATGCAGCGTAAAGTACTGAAAATGTTTTCCCAAAAGTCAGACTGTGATTAAAAAAAAGATCCTTCAGTTACTTTGTATTCAGTAGAGTGCAAGTTAAAATACATAGAGAACAATTCAGAGTGGATCTGATCATGTTTCTGTGCACAGTGTAATCACTGGAAAAGAATTCACCAAGCTTGAGAGGAAGGCAGAAAAAAACCCTCCTCCTGCCTTTACCAGATAGTGTGCTCATCAAACGTACGTCTTCACACTACAGGGCATGCTGTTTTCAGTGTGTGTGTGTGTGTGTGTTGAGGCAGAGGGGGTCGTTTCCTCTCGTTCGGCATTGATGTGTACATACTGACAAGCCAGGAAAAACACAGAGGGGGAATCTGGGTGTGTAAAATGTGTGACTGGAACTAAATTAGGGGCGTTTTCGTCGACTGTCTGCAGTCTCCTCGAAGAAAGGCCGACTGGGAAGAGCTCTGTCTGCTGCCGCTTCTCCTCCAATGCAGCTGGTCGGCCACACTCGCGCCTCGATGCCAAACACACTCCTGCCCATCCCCTTGACATTTCAGCTATGTTGCTGCTGAGAGAGCAGCGGTTCGCCTGCCTCCTGACTGCCTGCACACACGAGGAACTAATAACATTTGGCTGTTGTGTTTAATCTACATTTACTTGGGCAGTGACAGGTTAATCTCATTACCTTGTCCTTAACAGTGAGGCTCTGGCATCTTCTGACGAGATGTGGGGTGGACACAAGTTAATTAAAACAACAATTACAACAAGACAGATGAATGCTGAACAATAACTTCATTCTCTCATCTGAAGCATGGAACAAATAAAGAATATTTAGTGAATAATAGAAAAAAAAATTTCAGCAGCATCTCGACTTGTTTGTGGTTTGGATGTGGTTTACCTACTGTGAGATCCCTAATTAAAATCAAGTCATCCCACAATATAAACACACTTATTACCGCTGTTAATCAGCGATTACAGGATGTTTAAAATCAAACACACGACTGCAGCAGCCTTAAATGCAATCAGCAGTGGAGAAGAAGGGCTTTGCCGTGATGCCTCAAATTGGAATGCTCTGCTTTTAGTGCTTTATATAAGGCACCTGACTGATGGAATGAAAAAGAATGTAAATTAGTTTGACAGAAACAGAAAAGAAAATCTCTGGGAATAGAAAAAGCACAATGACTAAGCTTAAAGGAGGCAAGGAGGCATAATAGCGAGATGTAGAACGAGACGATTTCTTCCTCTTCATCAGGTTACTGGGGCAGAAATGTTGACCTCAGTTGTCTATGATAATACAGAAATGTGAATTAATGCTCTGTCTCAGTTCTAAAACAGCACACAGTGTGGATAGATGCAGCATGACGCAAGATTTACATCGGCAACATTAACTTCCCCCTGAAATGAGTTATTTGAATTTACAAATCATGTTCATGAGGACTGTGGGAGTCATAGCACCATAAAGGGAAGTGAGGTAGTTGGGGAAGGAGCCTGCTAGCTGCCTGCCCTGTGGGTACGACTAACAGCTCCAGCCTCCCTCCAGATGAATCATAAACAAGTCCCTTGGCCTCCGTGATTTAATCCCCTGTGACATCGCCACAGGGACACAGAGAAAAACGGAGTGCAGAGACAAGAAAACAGGCCCAGTGCTCAACGTTCAAGTGAATTAAACATTAGAACATTAGTGTGTGAGGTGTATCTGAGGATACGTCATTAACTGAACAGAGGATAACATCTGGATGTAAGCTGAGGACAGACTTGGAGGGATGGGGAGGATCATTTTGACCTCGTGAAGGTGTGATGCACTTTCCGGCATGTAATCCTTTTTCACATTTGTCTTTTGCATATTTATGTCTTGCGGTCCTTTCATTTAGATTTGGCCACACGGATTTAGCTTGAGTAGTCTTCAGAGTGTGGCGGTTATGATCAGCGTAGTGGTTCTCTACGGCGTGAGAAAGCACACCCAGGAGGCAGCAGTGAACGGTTTTATTTTAGGAAACAGAATGTAGAATCTTAGTTAGGGCCAGAGATGCTATGTGATTTGTCGCTTATCCACCAGGCCTGGGGCAGTATTGGCTTCCTAATAACAGAAAACTGGTGCTGTAAAATGGAGCCGACCCGTGTTCATTTTTCCCCCTGAAAATTTTGGGTTATGACTCTCATTTTGCCGGCTCTCTGCAGGCTCTGCTGATGCAAGGAACTTTTGTATTGTAAATGAATAAAATATGTTTGGCTCTTTGGCATTTTGGAACCAGCAGCGTCTGACCAGTGAAAGATGGATGAGAACATTCCACAGGAGCAGTTCTTTCATTACTCTCATTTCCGTTTTCACCAACACGAGAAAATAAAATGAAAGATCAGCTGTGTTTCAGACGACCCCCGGCTGCAGACAAAAAAACACAAAAAAATGAAAGCTGTAAATAAAAAGTAGTACACACTGATCTGTTGCAGTATAGCTGCTGAACTGTTTTACTTCTTTGTCTGTGGGATAAATTGTTATTTTGCAAACACCTTGATTTCATTGTTTTCTGACTGTGAAGAGGGTGTGTACTCAGGCTATTAGTGCTGTCTATCATTCATGTAGGGAGGTGATATGCAGTGTGTTTTCTTGTCATTCTAGCACCCTACATGCATTGATAAATAAAATAATCATCGAAAAACTGCCAATCCTGCTGGGAGCCTGTGAAGAAAAAGGCTTCTTCCACTGTCTGCGATGGCCTGATACCCAGCCAACCCCCTAATCTCTGCTGTGGAGCCACAGTCTCAGAAGCGATTCCACATCCCTGCACTGCTGCTGTCACATGGGAAATGGTGGAGGCCGGAAGCCGATGGGGAGATTTTACTTTCAACACCCTGCTCCACTTCTCCTTCCCCATCATCATCTGTCTTACACCACTCTTACTCCTCAGCTATGCTGTACATCAGACCTCGGGACAACACACGTTTTGCCTCTGCATGGTGCCTGCTCGCCCAAGAATGCATAATGTCAGTGACATGCACAGTTCGAGCGATGCTGAAATGATGACAACATCCCCTGCGGCTCTACAAAGAAACACTACATTTATGCTTGTTACAATGGAACACACGCTGTCACCATTTTCATCCCATCGACGGTTTGTGTACCTGAGGGCCACCGTACGATTCCAACAACAACAAGCACAAAAGATGTCCGTCGACTTCAAGACACCTTGACCTAAAACCAATTGACTGCATATAAATCTGTCAACAACAGACGTGTTTATTTACCTTAGCGGAGACAACTGAGGAGAACAATTGGTCTCGACCTCATCCTTAGTGAATTAGGGAATAATGTGTTTATTCTATTCTATTCATACACAAATAGTAGTATTTCTATGAATGATACCAATAGTGACACTTGTGGCTCAGCAGGAAAGGATTCCCTTCCATCTAAGAAAACACACACTGCTTGTCTGAGAGTGTGTGCCTGCACACACACACACACACACACACGTACCACATGGGTCAGAAAAGTTCGATCTGCTGCATTTGTTCATGCAGATGCTCGTTCAGTGAGTAAGCAGTGTGAGCTGGGCCACGTCGCATGCTGATTAAGGTTGCCCGCGCACGAGTGATGGGGAAGGAGACTGTGTGGTTTAACGAGCTGAGGAGTTTAGCCCAGAGTGAGGTCTTTGGGAGCAAGCACATATCCAGTGGACAGACAGAACGTCCTCACTAGACAGAGCATGCATACCTAATTGTACTGTCTTACTTTTGTTCATGCAACACACACACACACACACACACACACACGGATGAGGCCTACGCACTCACACACACACGCACACACACACACATACACACACTACTGAGATTATGCATATCCAGCAGATTGTAACACATGCACGCACACTTGAGTGTGAGAGAAATGCTGCCCTAAGCATTATGCTCCCTACCTAGAAGGTGCCGTGTGACCTTCAAGACCCAATGTCCTTTGTCCTGGAGATGTCCTTGCTTACCACCTCGCACACTAATGTAGCAGGGGAGGGGGGCGGGAATAACATCTGCATGAGCATGAGCGTGAGGGCACAGGAGAACGTGACGGGGGGAATCCCCCTTCACTCTTACCCAATCTGAATCACAAATGTCTTCTTATCTCCAGGATAACAATGTGCACCTCTCTTCTTCGTACCCAGCATGCAAACCTAAAGCGATTTAAGCCCGTACGTCGTGCTGAATGTTAACCACACGTCCTAAATGCATCTAATATGTTAATGTTCCTCAGCAATAAAGATCATTTAGATGCTGATCACGACTAGGAAGAGACCATGTCCCTCCCCTCTATCCCCCAGCCACCCTGTACAGTAGATGTCGACCGACTCAAATGCTAAAGCGCCGGGGGGACAATGCCTGATGACATTTGAAGGGGCGCTGGTACTATCTGAATACACTGAGCGTTCTATTGAACCTAGTTGATTAAAGACGGTCAGTGAGCCTCTGTGCTCTAGTTGGTATATTCTTTGCTAGGCAAGAATTAGTTAAAATGTCATTCTGAATATCACTTGATTGTAATTGGCCGGCAGGTGGTTTCATGGCTGCGATCGAGTAGGTTTATGTAAATGTGTCTGTGGTTCTATTGTATTCCAGCCAACTCCGGCTGTGACAGAGTGTTTGCGTGAGCGTGTTCGTAAATGGACTGTTCCACCTCTGCATTGTTTCATTACTGCCAGGTATTCTACAAGATGAAGTGTGAAGAAAAGCGCATCCAAGGTAAAAGTCCCATTTCCAAGTCAAAGGAATGTTGTTTTCATTAAAAATAAAAAGGTTTCTGTGCTGTGACGTCTTGGACTCCACAGTCCCATCGCAATTAAGTGCAGCGATATCAACTGGTCTATGTAATTATGCATAATACCAAATATAATGACTTTTGTTCTGCAGTCCAGTCAAGATAACATGAGGTCTATCAGAGCAAAGGCCAGCACCCTCAGATACCCTGGGAGTAAAATATTCAAAGGTTAGAGGTCAAACCAGTCACAGCTGCTTTCAAGTCCATGGCCGATAGGCTCCCAGGACACATGGAGACTGATCACACACATACATATTCACAATCGCTCTCTCTCTCTCTCGCTCTCACACACACACACACACACACACACACACACACACACACACACACACACACACACACACACACACACACACACACACACAGCCACACAGTGAAAAAGGCAAAAGTTCAGCAGTGACACGACAGGATACAGAAATATTTCATCCAGCAAACACACAATTTTCACAGAGTGACATCTACAAATATCCAAAAGAGAAACTAGACTAGTATTTATTCTTTCTGTCTCAACACGTCCTCCTTTTACAATCAGTTGGCTCCGAACCCTCGCTGTGTATTCACACGTATCACATCACTAGACATCACGAATCTTTGCCAAACTCTTTCTCCCATTTGACCACGGTGGACACGGCTGTGTCTGATGGGTGTCTCCATTTGTGCCAGGCTTGAGGTCTCGCAATAGTCTCTTGACCACTTCAGGCACGATAAAGTGGAATACTGAGCCTGCTTGTACACATGGCAACGATCCAGAGGGGAGGGGCTCGGGGATTGATCACACATTATGACTCAAGCTTCCACACCCCAGGATTTTATGCACAAACGTGGAATGTTTTTCTTTGGGAATGTGTCCGTTTATTCAAGTGACTTATCCTCCTGAGTGGTTGGATCTATGTTCCTTTGCTAGCTGGAAAATACAAGCAGTGCAGTGGATCTGTGGCTAACGATCCCCCCGGTTCAGGCAAAAAGTCAAGTTTCCAAATGTCGACTGTGAATTTCACCACTGTGGTTCAGACAAACGTGATAAGAATCTGAAGAGAGGGGAACATAGGAGTAAAAAATATATATACAGTATATATATATGAGCCCCCCCACCCACCTCAGGATGTAACATTAGTTCTCCTTGTCCCATTGAGTCAGAAGGCACTCAATATAAGAGGCGATCATACATACACACAAATAGAAGGACATGTGTGCACAAAGCTGGACTGTGTGTGTTGCGTACACACGCTCTCAGACAAACAAACCCAAAAAAGCTCCCTCGCACACTCATCCTGGTTGACCCTCTGTGTCTATGACCGGCAGTGACATTCCTCATTCTGGCTCAGTCTGGGCTTTGTTTGGATTAGCTGAGAGAGAGCGAAGCCCTTTTGGTCCCTGTGGCTGCGCGGCACACGTCAGCCTGCTGCCGGGATGCACTCAAACAAAGATACACACACACAGGCTGACATGACATACACTCACAGCCCAGTGCACGCGCAAACACAGACAATGCATCCAGCAAAAAACAAACTTGTGCATGTGGAAGGGACACACAATCAGTAAATTCACTCAAATGTCCATGGATAAACACACAGAGGCGCTTGTGTGTGCGTGTGTGTGCGTGTGTGTATCGCACCCATGCAATAAGACACTCAACCCCAGCCAGTCATCTGGCCTTATACAGGCATGCTTGTGACCCATTGCCTTTCATGGGAGCTGACTTCCTGACATCCCGTCCTCAGGCTCCATGGTTTCTGCAGCCCAACTATTTCACAGCAGGCGAGGAGGAGGGGAGAGGGACCGATGGGGGAGAAAGATACGGAAACTGGAGGAGAGTGGAAACAGAAAGGGTGAAGGAGTAGATGGAATGAGGAGATCACAAATGTGACAGGCAAAGGAAAAGATGAAAGAATGGAGGTGTGCAGGGGATGAAATGTGTCTCTCTCAGTGTTTTTAAGTGACGGGCACCGACCTCTTCCCCCCTCAAAGACTCTGTCCAGATTCCACAATACCTCAGAGTCCCCACAAGATCCGATCTGAGTTAAGATGTCCGGACAACATGTAGACTGTAACAATTGTAACCTGTAGCAGTGAAAGGTGATGCACACGGAATAAATCAGCCTTTTACAAAAGGGGGCCGTGGACAAATATAAGAAATTGGATGACAGAGCAGATGATAAATAATGTGAGAAAAACATATCCATCAGTTTGTGGCACAGGGTTGAACATAAACAACCGAGTACTAGATTAAAGAACCTGACAAATGCCCAACATCATTAAAGAAAGGAAGGACCCACAATGACCGATTTCCTCTTATCAGAAGAAAAAAAAAGTGATTTGATTTAACCCACAGTGTAGTGCAGCGAAAAGAATAAGAGAACATTGTAGTCACACATGGAAATGAGCTCACTCTCATTAGTTGGGGTTTATTTGAAGACACAAATGTTGGGTCAAACTGGAAAAAGAGGCAGACTTGAACTATGTGAACTGTTTCCCAACACGTTTCCCAACACGTTTCCCAATCTCCATCCAGATTGTGCTCATCCCAAATGATGACAATCCAGCGGTTCTAGCATGATATTTGGTCTCATACAAATGCACAAGGGACCCTCTGGCATCTGTATGACACTCTGTAGTCTACAAATATAAAAAAAAGAGTTACATACAAACTCTGACATCAGAATATCGTGAGTCAGTCCAAACACTGCTGGGACTCTTCTCTCCAGCCGCAGCTGGATTTTCATTTACAACAACAGATAAAAACTGTAAACAGAGACCACAACTGTCAAAAGTCAGCGATCCTTCACCAAACAAGCAGTGTTCTTCCAAGTTCCCTTTCAGGGCCCACGAATCAAATTATCTGACGACTCCTCATCACAGAGTTAGAGTCTTCTATGTAAAAGACACTGCTTTTATGACTGCACACTTCACTGGACTGAAGAAAGAATATGAATGGACGACAGGTCCTTCTAAAACACAGCAGTTACTCTGGTTACTGGATTTTATTTGACGTGCAACTGTGAAAGAAATATCATTCCGAATCTAACCAACTAGACTTTACTGTTTAGGGTCAAATTTGACCCGTTTTGGACAACATCCTTACAGCCTGAAGTTCCATGACTTTTTTCCCAAAGTACACAAAAATGAAATATTATTACACTTGACTGGGACTTTTTGGGTCAAATTTGATCCGACTCTATTCTGATGGGTTTTTAATTTACCAGTGTGGTCAAACTGAAGCGTTGAGACTGTCCAGGCCACGTTTGTCGGTACATTTTGTGGGACAGTGGGGTGCCAGAGTTCAACAGGAACCTGGACATTGTCACAAGGTTCACAGACAGAAAACCTTTGACCTTTGGTCTTTGAATGACATGAAGGGGTGGGGTCATCCAGAGGTCAGAAGGATCCTTCTTGTGGCACTTGTACACCCCCAAAGACGCCAAGTGTGTTTAGACAAAAAACAAAAATCCAACTTTTATTGCTTGAGGTGAAAACCACACTTTGGATCTCCTTCAATTTGACGTTGTGTAAATATGAATGAAGTAATAAATCACCCTAAATGACGAGAACAGAAGCAGGGTCCTTCAAATGAACGGTGATGTAAAGTCCGTTTCACAGATTGATCTACTGATACATGTTCAAGGTAAAGTTACTATACGACCACGTGTGTCAACTCCCCCAAAAACTCACAGTAGCAACTATTCCTGGCTCAAACATTTATATGCTTTATGTGTGGGACACAGAGGGCAGATGTATATTTGAAAAACCTGCAGACATACATCTTTTAAATAAATGAAAGAAATGATTTCACTCAAACATTTACCATGGGTTCAGGACTGCTCACCTCTATTCTTCGTCATAATAAACTGGTTGAATTCCAAACGGGCAGACTGTTTCCAGACGATTAACATGATCATGACTGCAGCTTTGATCGTATATCATGAATATTTGTGCGGCCAGCTATACTCATTTCATCATCTATAAATAACAGATAGTTGTCGTTATTCAAAAAATTAGACTGCAGAGTTGGAAACGTCATTGTCCAACAAAGATAAATATGCATTGATTGCATAACGTAATGAAAAGTAACATTCGTACGAGTATTTCTCTTGTTTTGTTGTGTCGTGATGAATGTATTACCATGGTCACACCCTGTATTACATCACAGCAAAATATCGGTGCTCTTGTGTTCCAGACACAGTATGGTGGCATGTCCCTGCCTTCCTGCTCCAACTGGAGGTTCTGGTTGACTGAACAAGTCAGAGTCGAGTCTCCAGCATGACTCATGGGAGTCATATCCAGCTCATTAGAAATGAATGAGCCAGGCTGAGGCTACGTACACATGCACAACACGACACAGCAGGCTTTTACCAACGTTTACCCAGGAAATACATAGTTCGGAATATTGATTTTTAATTTAAAACATTCTGTTGTAACCTTAAAGCATTGTGAATGTGGTCACCTGGGTGCAAAAAAAGGGAAAGTCCACAGTTAGAGGATGCATGTTATGTATGATGAATAATAACAGTGAGCTGGTGGGTGTGTGAAGATGTCCCATGATGGAGGTGAGTCACTGGGTGGCGTCTTAGCCAAACAGACATTTAAAGACACAAATGACTGCTCTGAGTTTTGTGGTGGAGAACAAGAACTGCTTTTAAAACCATCTGACAATAGCCTGCTCCTTCATGTCCGGAAGCGAAAACATGATGATTTGAATAGCAGGTCATCATTTAGGGTTCCAAAATGACCGTTCCTGTGTGCTGCAGGCACCAGTGATGTTCTGCATTCTGGCCCTCACTGGCCAAGCCCTCAAGAAAAAATAATGCATGTTCCCATCAGTCATGCTACACTGCAGTGCTCCGCACCCCCCCCCCCCCACACACACACACACACGCCTTCCATGCACCCAGGATCCAATCCATCAATTTTGAGTACGGTGGCCTCAGGGTCCTGTCTGGAAGCACCGCTTCTCTCCAAAGAATTCACAGGAAAACACACGGGGAAAAGACCAAAACAGAACAAAACAGAACAAATGGCAGAGAGAAGCGTGAGGAGACGGGGTGTGAAGGGCAGAATGCTGTCAGCAGGAGGGTGTGGTGCAGTAAGCAGCTACTGCAGGAGGCCACTCCCTGGTTTCTGCAACAGCTCTTTGCTGCCTGAAGATGGTATTGTAAGTAAGTATTCTGATATGAATCCATATCACGTTCAGTCATGTCACGGGCTGGTTTGCTCTGGGCAACTACAACAACTACAGTTGGAGGGAGTGTGATCTAGACGAGGGCTGTCAAACATATGTTCAGACCTCAGGCTGGCTGACCGAA
Organism: Lampetra planeri; assembly: GCF_965212315.1. NCBI lineage: Eukaryota > Metazoa > Chordata > Hyperoartia > Petromyzontiformes > Petromyzontidae > Lampetra > Lampetra planeri. Next base: position 99 of record NW_027615579.1, on the reverse strand, counting down.
GAGCAACTTACAATACATCCATTTTTAATAAAAAGTAGTTTGTATGTTGAATCAGCTCACATGGTCTGGATTACAACTCAGATGTTAAAATGTAATTCG
>NW_027615578.1:0-39236 GCF_965212315.1 Lampetra planeri | reverse complement strand
CTGATGACGATTTACCCACACGCGGGTGAACACCGCGCCCCGCATCTCCCTCGCGGGCGACGGGCCGAGCCGAGCCAGGAAAAGCGTAAAAAGCCTTGGGCCCGTAGGCCCTCACTCACTGTCAGGAGGTTCCAGAGCGTCTCCGAGTCCCTGGAAGCCGCAAAAAAGCCAAACGAGCGGCGCCACGAACAGCGCCGCTTTCGCGAAGCTCATCGTTGTAGTTTGTTGTTGTTTATTGTTGTTGTCGAAGAGTGTAAACAACTCTCTTTCGTGAAGATAGCGGCCTACCGCGAGGATGAACGCGGCCGATGTTTCCGAGTTCACAATAAGAATTGTTATTATCAGTTATTCTTATTCTCGTCGTCGTCGTCGTTGTTGTCGCTACGAGACGTAGAAGATGATGATGATGAAGGAGGAGGAGGAGGGTGAGGAGAGGGAGAAAGATCGAGAGAGTTGTCACAGCGTAGGCGGAGATTTCCCCTCAGCAGCGCGTCGCCATTCTCCGCGGCTCCCGTTTCAAAACATTAAACATTTTCCCGCCATTTTTAACCAATCAGAGAACGGGGGTGGGGGGGGGGTTGGGGGTGGGGTTTGGGGGGTTTGGGGGGGTTGGGGGTGGGGTTTGGGGGGGATGGGGGGTGGGGTTTGGGGGGATGGGGGGGGGATGGGGGGATGGGGGTGGGGTTTGGGGGGTTTGGGGGGGTTGGGGGTGGGTTTGGGGGGGTTGGGGGTGGGTTTGGGGGGGATGGGGGGTGGGGGTTTGGGGGGATGGGGGGGGATGGGGGGATGGGGGTGGGGTTTGGGGGGTTTGGGGGGGTTGAGGGGTGGGTTTGGGGGGGTTGGGGGTGGGTTTGGGGGGGATGGGGGGTGGGGTTTGGGGGGATGGGGGGGGGGATGGGGGGATGGGGGTGGGGTTTGGGGGGATGGGGGGTGGGGTTTGGGGGGATGGGGGGGGGGATGGGGGGTTGGGGGTGGGGTTTGGGGGGGTTGGGGGTGGGGTTTGGGGGGGTTGGGGGTGGGGTTTGGGGGGGTTGGGGGTGGGGTTTGGGGGGATGGGGGTGGGGTTTGGGGGGGTTGGGGGTGGGGTTTGGGGGGGTTGGGGGTGGGGTTTGGGGGGGTTGGGGGTGGGGTTTGGGGGGGTTGGGGGTGGGGTTTGGGGGGATGGGGGGGGGATGGGGGGTTGGGGGTGGGGTTTGGGGGGATGGGGGTGGGTTTGGGGGGATGGGGGGTGGGGTTTGGGGGGTTGGGGGTGGGGTTTTGGGGGGTTGGGGGTGGGGTTTGGGGGGGTTGGGGGTGGGGTTTGGGGGGGATGGGGGTGGGGTTTGGGGGGGTTGGGGGTGGGGTTTGGGGGGATGGGGGGGGGGATGGGGGGTTGGGGGTGGGTTTGGGGGGATGGGGGTGGGGTTTGGGGGGGATGGGGTGTAGTTTGGGGGGGTTGGGGGGTGGGGTTTGGGAGGGTTGGGGTGCGGTTTGGGCGGGTTGGGGGTGGGGTTTGGGGGGGTTGGGGGTGGGGTTTGGGGGGGTTGGGGATGGGGTGATGGGGGGGGGGATGGGGGGGTTGGGGGTGGGGTTTGGGGGGGTTGGGGGTGGGGTTTGGGGGGGTTGGGGGTGGGGTTTGGGGGGGATGGGGGGGGGGGATGGGGGGGTTGGGGGTGGGGTTTGGGGGGATGGGGGGGGGGATGGGGGGTTGGGGGTGGGGTTTGGGGGGGTTGGGGATGGGGTGATGGGGGGGGGGATGGGGGGGTTGGGGGTGGGGTTTGGGGGGTTGGGGGTGGGGTTTGGGGGGGTTGGGGGTGGGGTTTGGGGGGATGGGGGGGGGGGGATGGGGGGGTTGGGGGTGGGGTTTGGGGGGGTTGAGGGTGGGGTTTGGGGGATGGGGGTGGGGTTTGGGGGGATGGGGGGGTTGGGGGTGGGGTTTGGGGGGATGGGGGGTGGGGTTTGGGGGGTTGGGGGTGGGGTTTGGGGGGGTTGGGGGTGGGGTTTGGGGGGTTGGGGGTGGGGTTTGGGGGGGTTGGGGGTGGGGTTTGGTGGGATGGGGGGGGGATGGGGGGTTGGGGGTGGGGTTTGGGGGGATGGGGGTGGGGTTTGGGGGGTTGGGGGTGGGGTTTGGGGGGGTTGGGGGTGGGGTTTGGGGGGGTTGGGGGTGGGGTTTGGGGGGGTTGGGGGTGGGGTTTGGGGGGGTTGGGGGTGGGGTTTGGGGGGGTTGGGGTGGGGTTTGGGGGGATGGGGGGGGGATGGGGGGGTTGGGGGGTGGGGTTTGGGGGGGTTGGGGATGGGGGGATGGGGGGGGGGGATGGGGGGGTTGGGGTGGGGTTTGGGGGGGTTGGGGGTGGGGTTTGGGGGGTTGGGGGTGGGGTTTGGGGGGGTTGGGGGTGGGGTTTGGGGGGGTTGGGGGTGGGGTTTGGGGGGATGGGGGGGGGGGATGGGGGGGTTGGGGGTGGGGTTTGGGGGGGTTGAGGGTGGGGTTTGGGGGGATGGGGGTGGGGTTTGGGGGGATGGGGGGGTTGGGGTGGGGTTTGGGGGGATGGGGGTGGGGTTTGGGGGGGTTGGGGGTGGGGTTTGGGGGGGTTGGGGGTGGGGTTTGGGGGGGTTGGGGGTGGGGTTTGGGGGGGTTGGGGGTGGGGTTTGGGGGGATGGGGGGGGGGATGGGGGGTTGGGGGTGGGGTTTGGGGGGATGGGGGTGGGGTTTGGGGGGGATGGGGGTGGGGTTTGGGGGGGTTGGGGGTGGGGTTTGGGGGGGTTGGGAGTGGGGTTTGGGGGGGTTGGGGGTGGGGTTTGGGGGGGTTGGGGGTGGGGTTTGGGGGGGTTGGGGGTGGGGTTTGGGGGGATGGGGGGGGGGGATGGGGGGGTTGGGGGTGGGGTTTGGGGGGGTTGGGGATGGGGGGATGGGGGGGGGATGGGGGGGTTGGGGGTGGGGTTGGGGGGGTTGGGGGTGGGGTTTGGGGGGGTTGGGGGTGGGGTTTGGGGGGGTTGGGGGTGGGGTTTGGGGGGGTTGGGGGTGGGGTTTGGGGGGATGGGGGGGAGGATGGGGAAGTTGGGGGTGGGGTTTGGGGGGGTTGGGGATGGGGGGATGGGGGGATGGGGGGGGGGATGGGGGGGTTGGGGGTGGGGTTTGGGGGGGTTGGGGGTGGGGTTTGGGGGGGATGGGGGTGGGGTTTGGGGGGGTTGGGGGTGGGGTTTGGGGGGGTTGGGGGTGGGGTTTGGGGGGGATGGGGGTGGGGTTTGGGGGGGTTGGGGTGGGGTTTGGGGGGATGGGGGGGGGATGGGGGTGGGGTTTGGGGGGGTTGGGGGTGGGGTTTGGGGGGATGGGGGGGGGGATGGGGGGATGGGGGTGGGGTTTGGGGGGGTTGGGGGTGGGGTTTGGGGGGATGGGGGGTGGGGTTTGGGGGGATGGGGGGGGATGGAGGGATGGGGGTGGGGTTTGGGGGGGTTGGGGGTGGGGGTTTGGGGGGATGGGGGGGGGATGTGGGGATGGGGGTGTGGTTTGGGGGGGTTGGGGGTGGGGTTTGGGGGGATGGGGGGGGGTGGGGGGATGGGGGTGGGGTTTGGGGGGGTTGGGGGTGGGGTTTGGGGGGATGGGGGGGGGGATGGGGGGATGGGGGTGGGGTTTGGGGGGGTTGGGGGTGGGGTTTGGGGGGGGTGGGGTTTGGGGGGGATGGGGGTGGGGGTTGTGGGGGGTTTGGGGGGTGTGGGGGTGTGGGGTGGGGGCTACAGGGTGGGGGGGGGGTGTTGGTGGTGGAGGTGCTTGCAGCGGTCATCTCAGCAACTGACCGACCCAGGGCCTCCGCTGGGTCTGCCCCGTGACCTCCTTCACGTGGCCGCCTCAACGTGCACCTAGCCTGGCACAGGCGGGGATCCTCCACTTACGAACGAGTTGGGTGTCCGGAGGGCAGCGTTCGTAAGTCGGGGCGTTCGTAGTCCCCAACTTTGATCCCGACTCCATTCCAGTACCACGTTGTACGACATGGACACGAATCGTGGGCTGAGGCTTCACACGTTGTAAAATCTTCTGTAGATGCCACTGGTTCTTCACGTTCTGTAGATGTAGATGCCACTGGTTCTTCACGTTCTACAGATGTAGATGCCACTGGTTCTTCACGTTCTACAGATGTAGATGCCACTGGTTCTTCACGTTCTACAGATGTAGATGCCACTGGTTCTTCACGTTCTGTAGATTTAGATGCCACTGGTTCTTCACGTTCTACAGATGTAGATGCCACTGGTTCTTCAAGTTCTACAGATGTAGATGCCACTGGTTCTTCACGTTCTGCAGATGTAGATGCCACTGGTTCTTCACGTTCTACAGATGTAGATGCCACTGGTTCTTCACGTTCTACAGATGTAGATGCCACTGGTTCTTCACGTTCTACAGATGGAGATGCCACTGGTTCTTCACGTTCTACAGATGTAGATGCCACTGGTTCTTCACGTTCTGCAGATGTAGATGCCACTGGTTCTTCACGTTCTGCAGATGTAGATGCCACTGGTTCTTCACGTTCTACAGATGTAGATGCCACTGGTTCTTCACGTTCTACAGATGTAGATGCCACTGGTTCTTCATGTTCTGTAGATGTAGATGCCACTGGTTCTTCACGTTCTACAGATGTAGATGCCACTGGTTCTTCACGTTCTACAGATGTAGATGCCACTGGTTCTTCACGTTCTGCAGATGTAGATGCCACTGGTTCTTCACGTTCTGTAGATGTAGATGCCACTGGTTCTTCACGTTCTACAGATGTAGATGCCACTGGTTCTTCAAGTTCTACAGATGTAGATGCCACTGGTTCTTCACGTTCTGCAGATGTAGATGCCACTGGTTCTTCACGTTCTACAGATGTAGATGCCACTGGTTCTTCACGTTCTACAGATGTAGATGCCACTGGTTCTTCACGTTCTACAGATGGAGATGCCACTGGTTCTTCACGTTCTACAGATGTAGATGCCACTGGTTCTTCACGTTCTGTAGATTTAGATGCCACTGGTTCTTCACGTTCTGCAGATGGAGATGCCACTGGTTCTTCACGTTCTGCAGATGTAGATGCCACTGGTTCTTCACGTTCTGCAGATGTAGATGCCACTGGTTCTTCACGTTCTGCAGATGGAGATGCCACTGGTTCTTCACGTTCTGCAGATGGAGATGCCACTGGTTCTTCACGTTCTGCAGATGTAGATGCCACTGGTTCTTCACGTTCTGCAGATGTAGATGCCACTGGTTCTTCACGTTCTGCAGATGGAGATGCCACTGGTTCTTCACGTTCTACAGATGTAGATGCCACTGGTTCTTCACGTTCTGTAGATTTAGATGCCACTGGTTCTTCACGTTCTACAGATGTAGATGCCACTGGTTCTTCACGTTCTGCAGATGTAGATGCCACTGGTTTTTCACGTTCTACAGATGTAGATGCCACTGGTTCTTCACGTTCTGCAGATGTAGATGCCACTGGTTCTTCACGTTCTGCAGATGTAGATGCCACTGGTTCTTCACGTTCTACAGATGTAGATGCCACTGGTTTTTCACGTTCTACAGATGTAGATGCCACTGGTTCTTCACGTTCTACAGATATAGGTGCCACTGGTTTTTCACGTTCTACAGATGTAGATGCCACTGGTTCTTCACGATCTACAGATGTAGATGCCACTGGTTTTTCACGTTCTACAGATGGAGATGCCACTGGTTCTTCACGTTCTACAGATGTAGATGCCACTGGTTCTTCACGTTCTGTAGATTTAGATGCCACTGGTTCTTCACGTTCTACAGATGTAGATGCCACTGGTTCTTCACGTTCTGCAGATGTAGATGCCACTGGTTTTTCACGTTCTACAGATGTAGATGCCACTGGTTCTTCACGTTCTGCAGATGTAGATGCCACTGGTTCTTCACGTTCTACAGATGTAGATGCCACTGGTTCTTCACGTTCTACAGATATAGATGCCACTGGTTCTTCACGTTCTACAGATGTAGATGCCACTGGTTCTTCACGTTCTACAGATATAGATGCCACTGGTTTTTCACGTTCTGCAGATGTAGATGCCACTGGTTCTTCACGTTCTGTAGATGTAGATGCCACTGGTTCTTCACGTTCTGCAGATGGAGATGCCACTGGTTCTTCACGTTCTACAGATGGAGATGCCGCTGGTTCTTCACGTTCTACAGATGTAGATGCCACTGGTTCTTCACGTTCTGTAGATTTAGATGCCACTGGTTCTTCACGTTCTACAGATGTAGATGCCACTGGTTCTTCACGTTCTGCAGATGTAGATGCCACTGGTTTTTCACGTTCTACAGATGTAGATGCCACTGGTTCTTCGTGTTCTGCAGATGTAGATGCCACTGGTTCTTCACGTTCTGCAGATGTAGATGCCACTGGTTCTTCACGTTCTGCAGATGTAGATGCCACTGGTTCTTCACGTTCTGCAGATGTAGATGCCACTGGTTCTTCATGTTCTGCAGATGTAGATGCCACTGGTTCTTCATGTTCTGCAGATGTAGATGCCACTGGTTCTTCACGTTCTACAGATGTAGATGCCACTGGTTCTTCACGTTCTGCAGATGTAGATGCCACTGGTTCTTCATGTTCTGCAGATGTAGATGCCACTGGTTCTTCACGTTCTGAAGATTTAGATGCCACTGGTTCTTCACGTTCTACAGATGTAGATGCCACTGGTTCTTCACGTTCTGCAGATGTAGATGCCACTGGTTTTTCACGTTCTACAGATGTAGATGCCACTGGTTCTTCACGTTCTGCAGATGTAGATGCCACTGGTTCTTCACGTTCTACAGATGTAGATGCCACTGGTTCTTCACGTTCTACAGATATAGATGCCACTGGTTCTTCACGTTCTACAGATGTAGATGCCACTGGTTCTTCACGTTCTACAGATATAGATGCCACTGGTTTTTCACGTTCTGCAGATGTAGATGCCACTGGTTCTTCACATTCTGTAGATGTAGATGCCACTGGTTCTTCACGTTCTGCAGATGGAGATGCCACTGGTTCTTCACGTTCTACAGATGGAGATGCCACTGGTTCTTCACGTTCTACAGATGTAGATGCCACTGGTTCTTCACGTTCTGTAGATTTAGATGCCACTGGTTCTTCACGTTCTACAGATGTAGATGCCACTGGTTCTTCACGTTCTGCAGATGTAGATGCCACTGGTTTTTCACGTTCTACAGATGTAGATGCCACTGGTTCTTCACGTTCTGCAGATGTAGATGCCACTGGTTCTTCACGTTCTGTAGATGTAGATGCCACTGGTTCTTCATGTTCTGCAGATGTAGATGCCACTGGTTTTTCACGTTCTACAGATGTAGATGCCACTGGTTCTTCACGTTCTACAGATGTAGATGCCACTGGTTCTTCACGTTCTGCAGATGTAGATGCCACTGGTTCTTCATGTTCTGCAGATGTAGATGCCACTGGTTCTTCACGTTCTGCAGATGTAGATGCCACTGGTTCTTCACGTTCTGTAGATGTAGATGCCACTGGTTCTTCATGTTCTGCAGATGTAGATGCCACTGGTTCTTCACGTTCTGCAGATGTAGATGCCACTGGTTCTTCACGTTCTGTAGATGTAGATGCCACTGGTTCTTCACGTTCTGCAGATGTAGATGCCACTGGTTCTTCATGTTCTGCAGATGTAGATGCCACTGGTTCTTCACGTTCTGCAGATGTAGATGCCACTGGTTCTTCACGTTCTGCAGATGTAGATGCCACTGGTTCTTCATGTTCTGCAGATGTAGATGCCACTGGTTCTTCACGTTCTGTAGATGTAGATGCCACTGGTTCTTCATGTTCTGCAGATGTAGATGCCACTGGTTCTTCACGTTCTGCAGATGTAGATGCCACTGGTTCTTCACGTTCTGTAGATGTAGATGCCACTGGTTCTTCACGTTCTGCAGATGTAGATGCCACTGGTTCTTCATGTTCTGCAGATGTAGATGCCACTGGTTCTTCACGTTCTGCAGATGTAGATGCCACTGGTTCTTCACGTTCTGCAGATGTAGATGCCACTGGTTCTTCATGTTCTGCAGATGTAGATGCCACTGGTTTTTCACGTTCTACAGATGTAGATGCCACTGGTTCTTCACGTTCTGCAGATGTAGATGCCACTGGTTCTTCACGTTCTGCAGATGTAGATGCCACTGGTTCTTCACGTTCTGCAGATGTAGATGCCACTGGTTCTTCACGTTCTGCAGATGTAGATGCCACTGGTTCTTCACGTTCTGCAGATGTAGATGCCACTGGTTCTTCACGTTCTGCAGATGTAGATGCCACTGGTTCTTCATGTTCTGCAGATGTAGATGCCACTGGTTTTTCACGTTCTACAGATGTAGATGCCACTGGTTCTTCACGTTCTGCAGATGTAGATGCCACTGGTTCTTCACGTTCTGTAGATGTAGATGCCACTGGTTCTTCATGTTCTGCAGATGTAGATGCCACTGGTTCTTCATGTTCTGCAGATGTAGATGCCACTGGTTCTTCACGTTCTGCAGATGTAGATGCCACTGGTTCTTCACGTTCTGTAGATGTAGATGCCACTGGTTTTTCACGTTCTACAGATGTAGATGCCACTGGTTCTTCACGTTCTACAGATGTAGATGCCACTGGTTCTTCACGTTCTGCAGATGTAGATGCCACTGGTTCTTCACGTTCTGTAGATGTAGATGCCACTGGTTCTTCACGTTCTGCAGATGTAGATGCCACTGGTTCTTCACGTTCTACAGATGTAGATGCCACTGGTTCTTCACGTTCTACAGATGTAGATGCCACTGGTTCTTCGCGTTCTGCAGATGTAGATGCCACTGGTTCTTCACGTTCTACAGATGTAGATGCCACTGGTTATTCACGTTCTGTAGATGTAGATGCCACTGGTTCTTCACGTTCTGCAGATGTAGATGTCACTGGTTCTTCACGTTCTACAGATGGAGATGCCGCTGGTTCTTCACGTTCTACAGATGTAGATGCCACTGGTTCTTCACGTTCTACAGATGGAGATGCCGCTGGTTCTTCACGTTCTACAGATGTAGATGTCACTGGTTCTTCACGTTCTACAGATGGAGATGCCGCTGGTTCTTCACGTTCTGCAGATGTAGATGCCACTGGTTCTTCACGTTCTGTAGATGTAGATGCCACTGGTTCTTCACGTTCTGCAGATGTAGATGCCACTGGTTCTTCACGTTCTACAGATGTAGATGCCACTGGTTCTTCACGTTCTGCAGATGTAGATGTCACTGGTTCTTCACGTTCTACAGATGTAGATGTCACTGGTTCTTCACGTTCTACAGATGTAGATGCCACTGGTTCTTCACGTTCTACAGATGGAGATGCCGCTGGTTCTTCACGTTCTACAGATGTAGATGTCACTGGTTCTTCACGTTCTACAGATGGAGATGCCGCTGGTTCTTCACGTTCTGCAGATGTAGATGCCACTGGTTCTTCACGTTCTGTAGATGTAGATGCCACTGGTTCTTCACGTTCTGCAGATGTAGATGCCACTGGTTCTTCACGTTCTACAGATGTAGATGCCACTGGTTCTTCACGTTCTGCAGATGTAGATGTCACTGGTTCTTCACGTTCTACAGATGTAGATGTCACTGGTTCTTCACGTTCTACAGATGTAGATGCCACTGGTTCTGCAGATGTAGATGCCACTGGTTCTTCACACCTAGCCTGGCACAGCAGTTAATCCAATGCACGTACTGGGTCTGTCCCGTGACCTGTGGTTAGCGCACTGTGTGTGTGTCTTGGGGGAGCGGTGGTGCAGTGGTTAGCGCACTGTGTGTGTGTCTTGGGGGAGCGGTGGTGCAGTGGTTAGCGCACTGCGTGTGTGTGTGTGTGTCTTGGGGGAGCGGTGGTGCAGTGGTTAGCGCACTGTGTGTGTGTCTTGGGGGAGCGGTGGTGCAGTGGTTAGCGCACTGTGTGTGTGTCTAGGGAGCGGTGGTGCAGTGGTTAGCGCACTGTGTGTGTGTCTTGGGGGAGCGGTGGTGCAGTGGTTAGCGCACTGTGTGTGTGTCTTGGGGGAGCGGTGGTGCAGTGGTTAGCGCACTGCGTGTGTGTGTGTGTGTCTTGGGGGAGCGGTGGTGCAGTGGTTAGCGCACTGTGTGTGTGTCTTGGGGGAGCGGTGGTGCAGTGGTTAGCGCACTGTGTGTGTGTCTAGGGAGCGGTGGTGCAGTGGTTAGCGGACTGTGTGTGTGTGGGGAGCGGTGGTGCAGTGGTTAGCGCACTGTGTGTGTGTGGGGAGCGGTGGTGCAGTGGTTAGCGCACTGCGTGTGTGTGGGGAGCGGTGGTGCAGTGGTTAGCGCACTGTGTGGGTGTGGGGAATGGTGGGGCAGTGGTTAGCGCACTGTGTGTGTGTGGGGAGTGGTGGTGCAGTGGTTAGCGCACTGTGTGTGCGTCTTGGGGGAGCGGTGGTGCAGTGGTTAGCACACTGTGTGTCTTGGGGGAGCGGTGGCGCTATGGTTTTGTCAAAATCGGTGACGATTCTTTGGGCCTCCCCCTAGGGTCGACTCAGCCTTAAAATTACTACCCCGGGGAGACAAAGGCGGCCGGGCGGGCGTGGTTATGACGTCACGTCCCCATCGTGTCTGTCTCGTGCGGGGATGACGTCACGGCCACGCGTCTCCGTGGAAGCGAATACGATTGTGACGTCATATCCACCCATCACAACCCCACCCGTGCTGGCCTCGTGTTCCCGAATGATGACGTCATGTCCACCACACCTCGTGTTCCTAAATGTTGACGTCATGTATAACCCCTCCATCACCACCCCTCGTGCTGTCTTCGTGTTACCGAATAATTACGTCATGTCCACCCCCCCCACCAAACAATTCCTCCTCATGTTACCGAATAATGACGTCATGTCCACCCCCCCACCAACTACGGTCCTCCCTCGTGTTACAGAATAATGACGTCATAACGATCCCCACAACCATTTCTCGAGTTCGTTAATAGTGACGTCATGTCCACCCTCCCCCCCCCACTCACTAAGCCACCCCTTCGCGTAACTAAATAATGACGTCATGTCTACCCCCACTACCCCCCACCACCCCCACCCACGTGGACTTGGCGTGACGTCACGGGGCCGCGATATTTCATCAGAGGCGCGGCGCGAGCGACGGTGGAGGTGAGGTGAGGGTGGGTTCGATTTGTCTCGACATTATCGATTTTTTATTTCTTTAACCGCGTCGCCGACGCCGCCGCGAAGCGTCTCGATCGGTCGGCGTGTTTTTGTTGCCGCGGGGAAAAATATTGGCGATGTTTTATTTACTACTTCCACTATTATTACTATTTTAAAGGAAGAGGGACACGTGACCGGCGAGCCAGCGAGCGAGCGAGCGAGAGGGGGCGCGGCGGGAAATTAGCGCGGGAAAAGGCGAACCGATTAGTTAGGAAAAATCGATAATTACTAACGAAATCGATTGATTGGGTTGCGGGGAATGTTTTTCTGAGGTAAATGCGACCCTCGCGAATGAATGAGTTGACAGGGGGGCCGGGGGTGATGGCGGTGAGTGGTTGACGATAATTCTCTGAAGCGTTCCTCGGACTCCTCTCGCTCGCTCTCCCCTAGGTCGGCTCGGCCTCAAATGGGTACCTCTGTGTGTGTCACAGTCTTCATAGACACTGCTGCTGCTACTGACAGCACTTGCCCCTACAGCCCTGTCAGAGGCTACCTGGGGGAGCTTTATCTGTGTCACCGTGTGTGTCACTAGGAAGAGAGACGCATTATAATTTTTTCCACACACACGTGCACACACACATGCACACACACATGCACACACATGCACACGCACATGCACACACACGCACACACATGCACACACACGCGCACACACACGCACACACACAACAACAACCGGCATTCGCCACTAAGTGGCGGTGACGTCACCACGACGCTTGTGCCAGGCCATGTGCACCTTGAGGCCACGTGAAGTGTCGAACGCCCGCTGGCAGGACACACGCGCACACACACAATCACGCACACACACACATGCAAACACACACACACACACACGTGCACACACTCACACACACACGCACACACACACACACACGTGCACACACTCACACACATGCAAACACACACACACAATCACGCGCACAGACACATGCAAACACACACACTCACACACACACTCACACACACGCTCACACACACACTCACACACACGTGCACACACTCACACACACACGCACACACACACACTCACACACACGTGCACACACACACACGCACACACACACACACGTGCACACACTCACACACATGCAAACACACACACTCACACACACACTCACACACACGCTCACACTCACACACACACGTGCACACACTCACACACACACACGCTCACACACACACACACACGTGCACACACTCACACACACACGCGCACACACACGTGCACACACTCACACACATGCAAACACACACACTCACACACACAATCACACACACACTCACACACACGTGCACACACTCACACACACGTGCACACACTCACACACACACGCACACACACACGCACACACACACACTCACACACACGTGCACACACTCACACACACACGCACACACACACACACGTGCACACACTCACACACATGCAAACACACACACTCACACACACAATCACACACACACTCACACACATGCTCACACTCACACACACGTGCACACACTCGCACACACGCTCACACACACACACACACACGTGCACACACTCACACACACACGCACACACACACGTGCACACACTCACACACACACGCACACACACACGTGCACACACTCACACACATGCAAACACACACACTCACACACACAATCACACACACACGTGCACACACACGCACACACACACGTGCACACACTCACACGCACACACACACACACACGTGCACACACTCACACACATGCAAACACACACACTCACACACACAATCACACACACACTCACACACACGCTCACACTCACACACACGTGCACACACTCACACACACACGCTCACACACACACACACGTGCACACACTCACACACACACGCACACACACACACACACGTGCACACACTCACACACATGCAAACACACACACTCACACACACAATCACACACACACTCACACACACGCTCACACTCACACACACGTGCACACACTCACACACATGCAAACACACACACTCACACACAATCACGCGCACAGACACATGCAAACACACACACTCACACACACACTCACACACACGCTCACACACACACTCACACACACACTCACACACACGGTCACACACACACGCACACACTCTCACACACACACACTCACACACACGTGCACACACTCACACACATGCAAACACACACTCACACACACACACGTGCACACACTCACACACACGCTCACACACACACAATCACGCACACAGACACATGCAAACACACACGCACACACACTCACACACACGCACACACACACTCACACACACGTGCACACACTCACACACATGCAAACACACACACTCACACACACAATCACACTCACACACACACTCACACACACGTGCACACACACACTCGCACACAATCACGCGCACAGACACATGCAAACACACACACTCACACACACACTCACACACACACACACGCACACACACACTCACACACAATCACGCGCACAGACACATGCAAACACACACACTCACACACACACTCACTCACACACACACGCACACACACGTGCACACACTCACACACACACGCACACACACGTGCACACACTCACACACACACGCTCACACACAATCACGCACACACACACTCACACACACGTGCACACTCACACACACACGCTCACACACACACTCACACACAATCACGCACACACACACTCACACACACACAATCACACACACTCACACACACACACACGTGCACACACTCACACACACACGCACACACACTCACACACACGTGCACACACTCACACACACGCGCACACACACTCACACACACGTGCACACACACTCACACACACACGCACACACACGTGCACACACTCACACACACACTCACACACACGTGCACACTCACACACACACGCTCACACACACACTCACACACAATCACGCACACACACACTCACACACACACAATCACACACACTCACACACACACACACGTGCACACACTCACACACACACGCACACACACTCACACACACGTGCACACACTCACACACACGCGCACACACACTCACACACACGTGCACACACACTCACACACACACGCTCACACACACACTCACACACACGTGCACACACTCACACACACGCTCTCACACACACACACGTGCACACACTCACACACATGCAAACACACACACTCACACACAATCACGCGCACAGACACATGCAAACACACACACGTGCACACACGTGCACACACTCACACACACACGCACACACACACACGTGCGCACACACACACACTCACACACACGTGCACACACTCACACACACGTGCACACACTCACACACTCACACACACACGTGCACACACTCACACACACGCTCACACACACGTGCACACACGTGCACACACTCACACACACACGTGCACACACACAGACAGGTCCTGGCAAGGATTATAATCCTAATAATTATTCAACATCGCATCGCCACGAACGCCGAGCAGAAGCTTGCCAACTCTGCAATGGAACTACCGGGTTCTTAGCCAAGTGTCTGGGTGGGTGGTAGGGGGTGGTGGGGTGGGTGGTAGGGGGTGGTGGGGTGGGTGGTAGGGGGTGGTGGGGTGGGTAGGGGTGGTGGGGTGGGTAGGGGTGGTGGGGTGGGGTGGGTAGGGGTGGTGGGGTGGGTGGGGGTGGTGGGGTGGGTGGTAGGGGGTGGTGGGGTGGGTAGGGGTGGTGGGGTGGGGTGGGTAGGGGTGGTGGGGTGGGTAGGGGTGGTGGGGTGGGTAGGGGGTGGTGGGGTGGGTAGGGGTGGTGGGGTGGGGTGGGTAGGGGTGGTGGGGTGGGTGGTAGGGGGTGGTGGGGTGGGTAGGGGGGGTGGGGTGGGTAGGGGTGGTGGGGGTGGGTGGTAGGGGGTGGTGGGGTGGGTGGTAGGGGGTGGTGGGGTGGGTAGGGGTGGTGGGGTGGGGTGGGTAGGGGTGGTGGGGTGGGTAGGGGTGGTGGGGTGGGTGGTAGGGGGTGGTGGGGTGGGTAGGGGTGGTGGGGTGGGGTGGGTAGGGGTGGTGGGGTGGGTAGGGGTGGTGGGGTGGGTGGTAGGGGGTGGTGGGGTGGGTAGGGGTGGTGGGGTGGGGTGGGTAGGGGTGGTGGGGTGGGTAGGGGGTGGTGGGGTGGGTGGTAGGGGGTGGTGGGGTGGGTAGGGGTGGTGGGGTGGGGTGGGTAGGGGTGGTGGGGTGGGTGGGGGTGGTGGGGTGGGTGGGGGTGGTGGGTGGGTAGGGGTGGTGGGGTGGGTAGGGGTGGTGGGGTGGGTAGGGGTGGTGGGGTGGGTGGTAGGGGGTGGTGGGGGTGGGTAGGGGTGGTGGGGTGGGGTGGGTAGGGGTGGTGGGGTGGGTGGGGGTGGTGGGGTGGGTAGGGGTGGTGGGGTGGGTAGGGGTGGTGGGGTGGGTGGGGGTGGTGGGGTGGTGGGTAGGGGGGGTGGTGGGGTGGTGGGTAGGGGGGTGGTGGGGTGGGTGGGTGGGGGTGGTGGGGTGGGTGGGGGTGGTGGGGTGGGTAGGGGTGGTGGGGTGGGTAGGGGTGGTGGGGTGGGTAGGGGTGGTAGGGGGTGGTGGGGTGGGTGGGGGTGGTGGGGTGGGTAGGGGTGGTGGGGTGGGGTGGGTAGGGGTGGGTGGTAGGGGGTGGTGGGGTGGGTAGGGGTGGTGGGGTGGGTAGGGGGGTGGTGGGGTGGGTAGGGGGGTGGTGGGGTGGGTGGGGGTGGTGGGGTGGGTGGGGGTGGTGGGGTGGGTGGGGGTGGTGGGGTGGGTAGGGGGGTGGTGGGGTGGGTAGGTGTGGTGGGGTGGGTGGGGGTGGTGGGGTGGGTAGGGGTGGTGGTGGGGTGGGTAGGGGGGTGGTGGGGTGGGTAGGTGTGGTGGGGTGGGTAGGGGGGTGGTGGGGTGGGTAGGGGGGTGGTGGGGGTGGGTAGGGGGGTGGTGGGGTGGGTAGGGGTGGTGGTGGGGTGGGTGGGGGTGGTGGGGTGGGGTGGGGTGGGTAGAGGGGTGGTGTGGTGGGTAGGTGGGTAGGGGTGGTGGGGGGTGGTGTTGTGGGTAGGGGTGGTGGTGGGGTGGGTGGGGGTGGTGGTGTGGGTAGGGTGGTGGTGTTGTGGGTAGGGGTGGTGGTGTTGTGGGTAGGGGGGGTGGTGGGGTGGGTAGGGGTGGTGGGGTGGGTAGGGGTGGTGGGGTGGGGTAGGGGGGTGGTGGGGGTGGGTGGGGGTGGTGGTGTGGGTGGGGGTGGTGTTGTGGGTAGGGGTGGTGGTGTTGTGGGTAGGGGTGGTGGTGTTGTGGGTAGGGGTGGTGGTGGGGTGGGTAGGGGTGGTGGGGTGGGTAGGGGGGTGGTGGGGTGGGTAGGGGGGTGGTGGGGTGGGTGGGGGTGGTGGTGTGGGTAGGGGTGGTGGTGGTGTGGGTGGGGGTGGTGTTGTGGGTAGGGGGGGTGGTGTTGTGGGTAGGGGTGGTGGGGGTGGGTAGGGGTGGTGGGGTGGGTAGGGGGGTGGTGGGGTGGGTAGGGGTGGTGTTGTGGGTAGGGGGGGGTGGTGGGGTGGGTAGGGGGGTGGTGGGGTGGGTAGGTGGGTAGGGGTGGTGGTGTTGTGGGTAGGGGGGTTGGTGGGGTGGTGGGGGGTGGTGGTGTGGGTAGGGATGGTGGTGTTGTGGGTAGGGTGGTGGTGGGGTGGGTGGGGGTGGTGTTGTGGATAGGGGTGGTGGTGGGGTGGGTGGGGGTGGTGGTGTTGTGGGTAGGGGTGGTGGTGTTGTGGGTAGGGGTGGTGGTGGGGTGGGTGGGGGTGGTGGTGTTGTGGGTAGGGGGGGGTGGTGGGGTGGGTAGGTGGGTAGGGGTGGTGGTGTTGTGGGTAGGGGTGGTGGTGGGGTGGGTGGGGGTGGTGGTGTTGTGGGTAGGGGGGGTGGTGGGGTGGTGTGGGTGGTGGTGTGGGTAGGGGTGGTGGTGTTGTGGGTAGGGGGGTGGTGGGGTGGGTAGGTGGGTGGTGTTGTGGGTAGGGGTGGGTGGTGTTGTGGGTAGGGGGGGTGGTGGGGTGGGTAGGGGTGGTGGGGTGGGTAGGGGGGTGGTGGGGTGGGTGGGGGTGGTGTTGTGGGTATGGTGGTGGTGTTGTGGGTAGGGGTGGTGTTGTGGGTAGGGGTGGTGGTGTTGTGGGTAGGGGGGGTGGTGGGGTGGGTAGGGGTGGTGGGGGTGGGTAGGGGGGTGGTGGGGTGGGTGGGGGTGGTGGGGTGGGTGGGGGTGGTGTTGTGGGTAGGGGTGGTGGTGTTGTGGGTAGGGGTGGTGGTGTTGTGGGTAGGGGGGGTGGTGGGGTGGGTAGGGGTGGTGTTGTGGGTAGGGTGGTGGGGTGGGTAGGGGTGGTGGGGTGGGTAGGTGGGTAGGGGTGGTGGTGTTGTGGGTAGGGGGGGTGGTGGGGTGGTGGGGGTGGTGGTGTGGGTAGGGGTGGTGGTGTTGTGGGTAGGGGGGGTGGTGGGGTGGGTAGGGGGGTGGTGTTGTGGGTAGGGGTGGTGGTGTTGTGGGTAGGGGGGGTGGTGGGGTGGGTAGGGGTGGTGGGGTGGGTAGGGGTGGTGGGGTGGGTAGGGGGGTGGTGGGGTGGGTGGGGGTGGTGGGGTGGGTAGGGGGGGTGGTGTTTGTGGGTAGGGGTGGTGGGGTGGGTAGGGGGGTGGTGGGGTGGGTAGGGGTGGTGGGGTGGGTAGGGGGGGTGGTGGGGTGGGTAGGTGGGTAGGGGTGGTGGGGGTGGTGTTGTGGGTGGTGGGGGTGGTGTTGTGGGTAGGGGGGGTGGTGGTGTGGGTAGGGGGGGTGGTGGTGTGGGTAGGGGTGGTGGTGGTGTGGGTAGGGGGTGGTGGTGTTGTGGGTAGGGGGGGGGTGGTGGTGTGGGTGGGGGTGGTGTTGTGGGTAGGGGGGGTGGTGGTGTGGGTGGGGGTGGTGTGGGTGGGGGTGGTGTTGTGGGTAGGGGTGGTGGTGTTGTGTGGACGCACCACAACGCACAGAACGTGGCAACATTCTCCCTCAAAGTTGCGCGTCCTTCCCTCCTGAGTACTTGGCAGAGGTCGCAACCGGGTTCCCGATACCCGTACCCTACCCGATACCCGGCTACCCCGTTTGCGACCCTGGTGCGGCCGGGTACGGGTACGGGTAGGCCGTGAGTCACTGGGTGAGTCACCGTCTGTCACTCATTTCCCAACGTCTTGTCTCTTCTCACAATTCAAGTTCCTAGAATCAACCCACCCGCGCCTGCAACGTGGCTTCATCCCAGAGGTCGCAATCGGGTACCCGGGTACGGGTACGGGTAGGATACGGGTAGGGTACGGGTAGGGTACGGGTAGGGTACGGGTAGGGTACGGGTAGGGTACGGGTACGGGTACGGGTAGGGTACGGGTAGGGTACGGGTACGGGTAGGGTACGGGTAGGGTACGGGGTAGGGTACGGGTAGGGTACGGGTACGGGTAGGGTACGGGTAGGGTACGGGTAGGGGGTAGGGTACGGGTAGGGTACGGGTAGGGGTAGGGTACGGGTAGGGTACGGGTAGGGTACAGGTACGGGTAGGGTACGGGTAGGGTACGGGTACGGGTAGGGTACGGGTAGGGTACGGGTAGGGTACGGGTAGGGTACGGGTACGGGTACGGGTAGGGTACGGGTAGGGTACGGGTAAGGAATCAAAACCCGATTTAAAGGTTCTTTCGTGACTGCAGGGATTCATCTCCTTGGTGCTTTCGGTGACTTCACCGAAAGCACCAAGAAAGATGAATCAAAACCCGATTTAAAGGTTCTTTCGTGACTGCAGGGATTCATCTTCTTGGTTCTTTCGGTGAAGTCACCGAAAGAACCGAGGAGATGAATCAAAACCCGATTTAAAGGTTCTTTCGTGCCTTGCAGGGATTCATCTCCTTGGTTCTTTCGGTGACTTCACCGAAAGAACCAAGAAAGATGAATCAAAACCCGATTTAAAGGTTCTTTCGTGACTGCAGGGATTCATCTCCTTGGTTCTTTCGGTGACTTCACCGAAAGAACCAAGAAAGATGATTCAAAACCCATCTGCGACCTCTGGCTGCGTACTTGACCCCATCTCAGGGGCCCCAATGCCTCGCCGGGCGAGGAATTCGCGTCCAGCTCGCACGAGTTGGACAGCGCCGAGATGAAGATCTCCTCTCTCTCTCCTCCCCGCACCGCGTGTCGCCCGTGACGTCCGGCTGTCGTGGGGTGTCTGCGAGCTCCTGTTAAGGTCCGGCGCTGTGTGGCACGCGATGGGGGCGGCCAGGAAACCACGCCCGGCCGCCTTTGTCTCCCCGCCGCTATGGACGTTTTGTTCACACCGCACCGGGTGATCGGTTGAGGCTGAGTGGATCTAGGGGGAGGCCCCCGGGGTCCGGTTGTCGGGTGATTGTCACACCGATGCTGTGTGAGCAAGGCCACTGGGGGGGAGTTTGTGATGGTTGTTGTTGTGGTTGTGTTGTGGTGGTTGTGTGTTGTTGTTGTTGTTGTAGGGGTGTGAGTAGTGTTGTAAGACGGTGTGTGAGCAAGGCCACTGGTTGTGTTGTTGTTGTGGTTGTGTTGTTGTTGTGGTTGTGTTGTTGTGGTGGTTGTGTTGTGGTGGTTGTGTTGTTGTGGTGGTTGTTGTGATGGTGGTTGTGATGGTTGTTGTTGTTGTTGTTGTAGGGGTGTAAGTAGTGTTGTAAGACGCTGTGTGAGCAAGGCCACTGGTTGTGTTGTTGTGGTGGTTGTGTTGTTGTTGTGGTTGTGTTGTTGTGGTGGTTGTGTTGTTGTTGTGGTTGTGTTGTTGTTGTGGTTGTGTTGTTGTGGTGGTTGTGTTGTTGTTGTGGTTGTGTTGTTGTGGTTGTGTTGTGGTGGTTGTGTTGTTGTGGTTGTTGTTGTAGGGGTGTAAGTAGTGTTGTAAGACGTTGTGTAAGCAAGGCCACTGGTTGTGTTGTTGTGGTGGTTGTGTTGTTGTGGTGGTTGTGTTGTTGTTGTGGTTGTGTTGTTGTGGTGGTTGTGTTGTTGTTGTGGTTGTGTTGTGGTTGTGGTTGTGTTGTTGTGGTGGTTGTGTTGTTGTGGTGGTTGTGTTGTTGTGGTGGTTGTGTTGTTGTGGTGGTTGTGTTGTTGTGGTGGTTGTGTTGTTGTGGTGGTTGTGTTGTTGTGGTGGTTGTGTTGTTGTGGTGGTTGTGTTGTGGTTGTGTTGTTGTGGTTGTTGTTGTTGTAGGGGAGTGAGTAGTGTTGTAAGGTGCTGTGTGAGCTAGGCGACTGGGGGTGAGTTTGTGATGGTAGTGATGGTGGTGGTGATGGTGGTGGTGGTAGTGATGGTGGTGGTGGTGATGGTGGTGATGGTGGTGATGGTGATGGTAGTGATGGTGGTGGTGATGATGGTAGTGATGGTGATGGTAGTGATGGTAGTGATGGTAGTGATGGTGGTGGTGGTGATGGTGGTGGTGATGGTTGTGATGGTGGTGATGATGGTTGTGGTGATTGTTGTTGTGATGGTTGTTGTTGTGGTGGTGGTTGTGGTGTATAGAGGAGTGATGCTCACGGAGATCAGGTCCACCTCTAAGATGGCAAGGTCATACATGTTATGTAAATATCGCGTATTGTTAGACTTGAATCTCAGTTCCTATGATCAATGTTGTTACGTTGATTTTAAATCCTTTATATTAAGTTCGCTTGCCTGCAACATGGCTTCATCCCAGAGGTCGCAATCGGGTACCCGTACCCTACCCGTACCCGTACCCTACCCGTACCCTACCCGTACCCTACCCGTACCCTACCCGTACCCTACCCATACCTGTACCCTACCCGTACCCTACCCGTACCCTACCCGTACCCGTACCCTACCCGTACCCTACCCGTACCCTACCCATACCCGGCCATATCCGTACCCTACCCGTACCCGGCCGGGTACGGGTAGGGTACGGGTATCGGGTACCCGGTTGCAACCTCTGCTACACGGCGGTGCATCTTAGACCTCGTAGGCTGGTTAGCGCACTGCGTGTGTGTGTGTCTTGGGGGAGTGGTGGTGCAGTGGTTAGCGCACTGCGTGTGTGTGTGTCTTGGGGGAGTGGTGGTGCAGTGGTTAGCGCACTGCGTGTGTGTGTGTCTTGGGGGAGTGGTGGTGCAGTGGTTAGCGCACTGCGTGTGTGTGTGTCTTGGGGGAGTGGTGGTGCAGTGGTTAGCGCACTGCGTGTGTGTGTGTCTTGGGGGAGTGGTGGTGCAGTGGTTAGCGCACTGCGTGTGTGTGTGTCTTGGGGGAGTGGTGGTGCAGTGGTTAGCGCACTGCGTGTGTGTGTGTCTTGGGGGAGTGGTGGTGCAGTGGTTAGCGCACTGCGTGTGTGTGTGTCTTGGGGGAGTGGTGGTGCAGTGGTTAGCGCACTGCGTGTGTGTGTGTCTTGGGGGAGTGGTGGTGCAGTGGTTAGCGCACTGCGTGTGTGTGTGTCTTGGGGGAGTGGTGGTGCAGTGGTTAGCGCACTGCGTGTGTGTGTGTCTTGGGGGAGTGGTGGTGCAGTGGTTAGCGCACTGCGTGTGTGTGTGTCTTGGGGGAGTGGTGGTGCAGTGGTTAGCGCACTGCGTGTGTGTGTGTCTTGGGGGAGTGGTGGTGCAGTGGTTAGCGCACTGCGTGTGTGTGTGTGTCTTGGGGGAGTGGTGGTGCAGTGGTTAGCGCACTGCGTGTGTGTGTGTCTTGGGGGAGTGGTGGTGCAGTGGTTAGCGCACTGCGTGTGTGTGTGTCTTGGGGGAGTGGTGGTGCAGTGGTTAGCGCACTGCGTGTGTGTGTGTGTCTTGGGGGAGTGGTGGTGCAGTGGTTAGCGCACTGCGTGTGTGTGTGTCTTGGGGGAGTGGTGGTGCAGTGGTTAGCGCACTGCGTGTGTGTGTGTCTTGGGGGAGTGGTGGTGCAGTGGTTAGCGCACTGCGTGTGTGTGTGTGTCTTGGGGGAGTGGTGGTGCAGTGGTTAGCGCACTGCGTGTGTGTGTGTGTCTTGGGGGAGTGGTGGTGCAGTGGTTAGCGCACTGCGTGTGTGTGTGTCTTGGGGGAGTGGTGGTGCAGTGGTTAGCGCACTGCGTGTGTGTGTGTCTTGGGGGAGTGGTGGTGCAGTGGTTAGCGCACTGCGTGTGTGTGTGTGTCTTGGGGGAGTGGTGGTGCAGTGGTTAGCGCACTGCGTGTGTGTGTGTGTCTTGGGGGAGTGGTGGTGCAGTGGTTAGCGCACTGCGTGTGTGTGTGTGTCTTGGGGGAGTGGTGGTGCAGTGGTTAGCGCACTGCGTGTGTGTGTGTCTTGGGGGAGTGGTGGTGCAGTGGTTAGCGCACTGCGTGTGTGTGTGTGTCTTGGGGGAGTGGTGGTGCAGTGGTTAGCGCACTGCGTGTGTGTGTGTCTTGGGGGAGTGGTGGTGCAGTGGTTAGCGCACTGCGTGTGTGTGTGTCTTGGGGGAGTGGTGGTGCAGTGGTTAGCGCACTGCGTGTGTGTGTGTCTTGGGGGAGTGGTGGTGCAGTGGTTAGCGCACTGCGTGTGTGTGTGTGTCTTGGGGGAGTGGTGGTGCAGTGGTTAGCGCACTGCGTGTGTGTGTGTGTCTTGGGGGAGTGGTGGTGCAGTGGTTAGCGCACTGCGTGTGTGTGTGTCTTGGGGGAGTGGTGGTGCAGTGGTTAGCGCACTGCGTGTGTGTGTGTCTTGGGGGAGTGGTGGTGCAGTGGTTAGCGCACTGCGTGTGTGTGTGTCTTGGGGGAGTGGTGGTGCAGTGGTTAGCGCACTGCGTGTGTGTGTGTCTTGGGGGAGTGGTGGTGCAGTGGTTAGCGCACTGCGTGTGTGTGTGTCTTGGGGGAGTGGTGGTGCAGTGGTTAGCGCACTGCGTGTGTGTGTGTCTTGGGGGAGTGGTGGTGCAGTGGTTAGCGCACTGCGTGTGTGTGTGTCTTGGGGGAGTGGTGGTGCAGTGGTTAGCGCACTGCGTGTGTGTGTGTCTTGGGGGAGTAGTGGTGCAGTGGTTAGCGCACTGCGTGTGTGTGTGTCTTGGGGGAGTGGTGGTGCAGTGGTTAGCGCACTGCGTGTGTGTGTGTCTTGGGGGAGTGGTGGTGCAGTGGTTAGCGCACTGCGTGTGTGTGTGTCTTGGGGGAGTGGTGGTGCAGTGGTTAGCGCACTGCGTGTGTGTGTGTCTTGGGGGAGTGGTGGTGCAGTGGTTAGCGCACTGCGTGTGTGTGTGTCTTGGGGGAGTGGTGGTGCAGTGGTTAGCGCACTGCGTGTGTGTGTGTCTTGGGGGAGTGGTGGTGCAGTGGTTAGCGCACTGCGTGTGTGTGTGTCTTGGGGGAGTGGTGGTGCAGTGGTTAGCGCACTGCGTGTGTGTGTGTCTTGGGGGAGTGGTGGTGCAGTGGTTAGCGCACTGCGTGTGTGTGTGTCTTGGGGGAGTGGTGGTGCAGTGGTTAGCGCACTGCGTGTGTGTGTGTCTTGGGGGAGTGGTGGTGCAGTGGTTAGCGCACTGCGTGTGTGTGTGTCTTGGGGGAGTGGTGGTGCAGTGGTTAGCGCACTGCGTGTGTGTGTGTCTTGGGGGAGTGGTGGTGCAGTGGTTAGCGCACTGCGTGTGTGTGTGTCTTGGGGGAGTGGTGGTGCAGTGGTTAGCGCACTGCGTGTGTGTGTCTTGGGGGAGTGGTGGTGCAGTGGTTAGCGCACTGCGTGTGTGTGTGTCTTGGGGGAGTGGTGGTGCAGTGGTTAGCGCACTGCGTGTGTGTGTGTCTTGGGGGAGTGGTGGTGCAGTGGTTAGCGCACTGCGTGTGTGTGTGTCTTGGGGGAGTGGTGGTGCAGTGGTTAGCGCACTGCGTGTGTGTGTGTCTTGGGGGAGTGGTGGTGCAGTGGTTAGCGCACTGCGTGTGTGTGTGTCTTGGGGGAGTGGTGGTGCAGTGGTTAGCGCACTGCGTGTGTGTGTGTCTTGGGGGAGTGGTGGTGCAGTGGTTAGCGCACTGCGTGTGTGTGTGTCTTGGGGGAGTGGTGGTGCAGTGGTTAGCGCACTGCGTGTGTGTGTGTCTTGGGGGAGTGGTGGTGCAGTGGTTAGCGCACTGCGTGTGTGTGTGTCTTGGGGGAGTGGTGGTGCAGTGGTTAGCGCACTGCGTGTGTGTGTGGTCTTGGGGGAGTGGTGGTGCAGTGGTTAGCGCACTGCGTGTGTGTGTGTCTTGGGGGAGTGGTGGTGCAGTGGTTAGCGCACTGCGTGTGTGTGTGTCTTGGGGGAGTGGTGGTGCAGTGGTTAGCGCACTGCGTGTGTGTGTGTCTTGGGGGAGTGGTGGTGCAGTGGTTAGCGCACTGCGTGTGTGTGTCTTGGGGGAGTGGTGGTGCAGTGGTTAGCGCACTGCGTGTGTGTGTGTCTTGGGGGAGTGGTGGTGCAGTGGTTAGCGCACTGCGTGTGTGTGTGTGTGTCTTGGGGGAGTGGTGGTGCAGTGGTTAGCGCACTGCGTGTGTGTGTGTGTGTCTTGGGGGAGTGGTGGTGCAGTGGTTAGCGCACTGCGTGTGTGTGTCTTGGGGGAGTGGTGGTGCAGTGGTTAGCGCACTGCGTGTGTGTGTGTCTTGGGGGAGTGGTGGTGCAGTGGTTAGCGCACTGCGTGTGTGTGTGTGTCTTGGGGGAGTGGTGGTGCAGTGGTTAGCGCACTGCGTGTGTGTGTGTCTTGGGGGAGTGGTGGTGCAGTGGTTAGCGCACTGGGTGTGTGTGTGTGTCTTGGGGGAGTGGTGGTGCAGTGGTTAGCGCACTGCGTGTGTGTGTGTCTTGGGGGAGTGGTGGTGCAGTGGTTAGCGCACTGTGTGTGTGTGTCTTGGGGGAGTGGTGGTGCAGTGGTTAGCGCACTGCGTGTGTGTGTGTCTTGGGGGAGCGGTGGTGCAGTGGTTAGCGCACTGCGTGTGTGTGTGTGTCTTGGGGGAGTGGTGGTGCAGTGGTTAGCGCACTGCGTGTGTGTGTCTTGGGGGAGTGGTGGTGCAGTGGTTAGCGTACTGCGTGTGTGTGTGTGTCTTGGGGGAGTGGTGGTGCAGTGGTTAGCGCACTATGTGTGTGTGTCTTGGGGGAGCGGTGGTGCAGTGGTTAGCGCACTGCGTGTGTGTGTGTGTGTCTTGGGGGAGTGGTGGTGCAGTGGTTAGCGCACTGCGTGTGTGTGTGTGTCTTGGGGGAGCGGTGGTGCAGTGGTTAGCGCACTGCGTGTGTGTGTGTGTCTTGGGGGAGCGGTGGTGCAGTGGTTAGCGCATTGCGTGTGTGTGTGTGTGTCTTGGGGGAATGGTGGTGCAGTGGTTAGCGCACTGCGTGTGTGTGTGTGTCTTGGGGGAGCGGTGGTGCAGTGGTTAGCGCACTGCGTGTGTGTGTGTGTGTGTCTTGGGGGAGCGGTGGTGCAGTGGTTAGCGCACTGCGTGTGTGTGTCTTGGGGGAGTGGTGGTGCAGTGGTTAGCGCACTGCGTGTGTGTGTGTCTTGGGGGAGTGGTGGTGCAGTGGTTAGCGCACTGCGTGTGTGTGTGTGTCTTGGGGGAGTGGTGGTGCAGTGGTTAGCGCACTGCGTGTGTGTGTGTCTTGGGGGAGTGGTGGTGCAGTGGTTAGCGCACTGGGTGTGTGTGTGTGTCTTGGGGGAGTGGTGGTGCAGTGGTTAGCGCACTGCGTGTGTGTGTGTCTTGGGGGAGTGGTGGTGCAGTGGTTAGCGCACTGTGTGTGTGTGTGTGTCTTGGGGGAGTGGTGGTGCAGTGGTTAGCGCACTGCGTGTGTGTGTCTTGGGGGAGCGGTGGTGCAGTGGTTAGCGCACTGCGTGTGTGTGTGTGTGTCTTGGGGGAGTGGTGGTGCAGTGGTTAGCGCACTGCGTGTGTGTGTGTGTGTCTTGGGGGAGTGGTGGTGCAGTGGTTAGCGCACTGCGTGTGTGTGTGTGTGTCTTGGGGGAGTGGTGGTGCAGTGGTTAGCGCACTGCGTGTGTGTGTGTCTTGGGGGAATGGTGGTGCAGTGGTTAGCGCACTGCGTGTGTGTGTGTGTGTCTTGGGGGAGTGGTGGTGCAGTGGTTAGCGCACTGCGTGTGTGTGTGTGTCTTGGGGGAGTGGTGGTGCAGTGGTTAGCGCACTGCGTGTGTGTGTGTGTGTCTTGGGGGAGCGGTGGTGCAGTGGTTAGCGCACTGCGTGTGTGTGTGTGTCTTGGGGGAGTGGTGGTGCAGTGGTTAGCGCACTGCGTGTGTGTGTCTTGGGGGAGTGGTGGTGCAGTGGTTAGCGCACTGCGTGTGTGTGTGTGTCTTGGGGGAGTGGTGGTGCAGTGGTTAGCGCACTATGTGTGTGTGTCTTGGGGGAGCGGTGGTGCAGTGGTTAGCGCACTGCGTGTGTGTGTGTGTCTTGGGGGAGTGGTGGTGCAGTGGTTAGCGCACTGCGTGTGTTTGTGTGTCTTGGGGGAGCGGTGGTGCAGTGGTTAGCGCACTGCGTGTGTGTGTGTGTCTTGGGGGAGCGGTGGTGCAGTGGTTAGCGCATTGCGTGTGTGTGTGTGTGTCTTGGGGGAATGGTGGTGCAGTGGTTAGCGCACTGCGTGTGTGTGTGTGTCTTGGGGGAGCGGTGGTGCAGTGGTTAGCGCACTGCGTGTGTGTGTGTGTCTTGGGGGAGCGGTGGTGCAGTGGTTAGCGCACTGCGTGTGTGTGTCTTGGGGGAGTGGTGGTGCAGTGGTTAGCGCACTGCGTGTGTGTGTGTCTTGGGGGAGTGGTGGTGCAGTGGTTAGCGCACTGCGTGTGTGTGTGTGTCTTGGGGGAGTGGTGGTGCAGTGGTTAGCGCACTGCGTGTGTGTGTGTCTTGGGGGAGTGGTGGTGCAGTGGTTAGCGCACTGGGTGTGTGTGTGTGTCTTGGGGGAGTGGTGGTGCAGTGGTTAGCGCACTGCGTGTGTGTGTGTCTTGGGGGAGTGGTGGTGCAGTGGTTAGCGCACTGTGTGTGTGTGTGTGTCTTGGGGGAGTGGTGGTGCAGTGGTTAGCGCACTGCGTGTGTGTGTCTTGGGGGAGCGGTGGTGCAGTGGTTAGCGCACTGCGTGTGTGTGTGTGTCTTGGGGGAGTGGTGGTGCAGTGGTTAGCGCACTGCGTGTGTGTGTGTGTGTCTTGGGGGAGTGGTGGTGCAGTGGTTAGCGCACTGCGTGTGTGTGTGTGTGTCTTGGGGGAGTGGTGGTGCAGTGGTTAGCGCACTGCGTGTGTGTGTGTCTTGGGGGAATGGTGGTGCAGTGGTTAGCGCACTGCGTGTGTGTGTGTGTCTTGGGGGAGTGGTGGTGCAGTGGTTAGCGCACTGCGTGTGTGTGTGTCTTGGGGGAGTGGTGGTGCAGTGGTTAGCGCACTGCGTGTGTGTGTGTGTCTTGGGGGAGTGGTGGTGCAGTGGTTAGCGCACTGCGTGTGTGTGTCTTGGGGGAGTGGTGGTGCAGTGGTTAGCGCACTATGTGTGTGTGTGTGTCTTGGGGGAGCGATGGTGCAGTGGTTAGCGCACTGCGTGTGTGTGTGTGTGTGTCTTGGGGGAGCGATGGTGCAGTGGTTAGCGCACTGCGTGTGTGTGTGTGTGTCTTGGGGGAGCGGTGGTGCAGTGGTTAGCGCACTGCGTGTGTGTGTGTGTGTGTCTTGGGGGAGTGGTGGTGCAGTGGTTAGCGCACTGCGTGTGTGTGTGTGTGTCTTGGGGGAGTGGTGGTGCAGTGGTTAGCGCACTATGTGTGTGTGTCTTGGGGGAGTGGTGGTGCAGTGGTTAGCGCACTGCGTGTGTGTGTGTCTTGGGGGAGTGGTGGTGCAGTGGTTAGCGCACTGCGTGTGTGTGTGTGTGTCTTGGGGGAGTGGTGGTGCAGTGGTTAGCGCACTATGTGTGTGTGTCTTGGGGGAGCGGTGGTGCAGTGTTTAGCGCACTGCGTGTGTGTGTGTGTCTTGGGGGAGCGGTGGTGCAGTGGTTAGCGCTACGCGTTGCTGCGAGGTGACCCGTGCCGGATGTGCATTCCACCCGGCGCAGTTTTGCGGTCGAAAAAGAAACGTTTAAGTTGTGTGGGCACGCCAGGGGCGGGCGGGCAGGCGGGCGTGGAGAGACGGGTCTCCCCTAGGTCGACTCAGCCTCAAATGAGTACCTGGTGCGGTGTGTAAACATCGCTAGCACTGGGGAGACAAAGGCGGCCGGGCGTGGTGCTGGCCACCCACCCCGTCGTGTGCCACAGTGCCGGCCTTCATAGGTGCTACTACTCGCTAACAGCACTTGCCCCTACAGTCTGATGAGGCTATACGGGGGAGGTCACGGGGCAGACCCAGCAGGTGCCGTGGGTTGACTGCTGTGCCAGGCTAGGTGCAGGAGGAGGTCACGGGGCAGACCCAGCAGGTGCCGTGGGTCGACTGCTGTGCCAGGCTAGGTGCAGGAGGAGGTCACGGGGCAGACCCAGCAGGTGCCGTGGGTTGACTGCTGTGCCAGGCTAGGTGCAGGAGGTCACGGGGCAGACCCAGCAGGTGCCGTGGGTTGACTGCTGTGCCAGGCTAGGTGCAGGAGGAGGTCACGGGGCAGACCCAGCAGGTGCCGTGAGGTTGACCGACTGAGATGACCAGGAGAAGCACCACCACCAGCTGTAGCCCCCTACTGTGCCAGGCTAGGTGCAGGTCACGGGGCAGACCCAGCAGGTGCCACGGGTTGACTGCTGTGCCAGGCTAGGTGCAGGAGGTGACGTGACAAGACCCAGGTGCCGTGGGTTGACTGACTGAGATGAGTGGCCGATGCACCACCTGTGCCCCCTACTGTGCCGACTCGCTGCGCTTTATCCGCCCGGCGCTCCGCTCGTTGTTGTGAGCGTCGCTGCCCTTGACCTCGGTTGTTGTCGCTGTTCACAACTCGAATTGCCTCCCCCCAAACTGCCCAGAAGCAGCAGCAGCAGCGTCCTTCACGAGGCTTCCTCCTCTGTGCTACTAACAACACACACACACCACACTCTCTCTGCTTACCCAGCATCACCGTCTCGGCCAGAGGTCGCAAACGGGTTTTGATTCCTTACCCGTACCCGGCCGCACCAGGTCGCAAACGGGTACCCGTACCCGATACCCTACCCATACCCGTACCCTACCCGTACCTGTACCCTACCCGTACCCGTACCCATACCCGTACCCTACCCGTACCCTACCCATACCTGTACCCTACCCGTACCCTACCCGTACCTGTACCCTACCCGTACCCTACCCGTACCCTACCCGTACCCTACCCATACCTGTACCCTACCCGTACCCTACCCATACCCGGCCGTATCCGTACCCTTACCCGTACCCGGCTGGGTACGGGTAGGGTACGGGTATCGGGTACCCGGTTGCGACCTCTGGGATGAAGCCACGTTGCAGGCGCGGGTGGGTTGATTCTAGGAACTTGAATTGTGAGAAGAGACAAGACGTTGGGAAATGAGTGACAGACGGTGACTCACCCAGTGACTCACGGCCTACCCGTACCCGTACCCGGCCGCACCAGGGTCGCAAACGGGTACCCGTACCCGGCCGGGTACGGGTAGCCGGGTATCGGGTAGGGTACGGGTATCGGGTACCCGGTTGCGACCTCTGCTTAAAACTAAGAAATGTGTTTTAAAAAAAATGTTTAAATCAGGTAAAGGTCCGCGTCAAACGACGTTATTCTTCCTTTTACGCTTTTATTTCACTCACTCTGTCTGTTGTTTGTTGTTGTCGTTGTATCCTCAAATCTTGTAACTCAATTTTAACCCACTGCCCAATGTACTATCGACTGTAAACTTGGTATACTTTTGTCTTACTGATGACAACACGATATTCCATCATAAAAAATCGAAAACATTTATTTTAAAACTTTTCACACGCTTTAGTTAACTTACCGTATGTGTTGCCGTATCAAAAATCTTGTAACTCAAATTTAACCCACTTCCCAATGTGCCATCGACTGCAAACTTCGTATAGCTGTGTCATACTGATGACAACACGATATTCTATCATAAAATAGTCCAAAACATATTTCTTTTTCTAGATTTGAAGCTTTCGTGTGTTTTTTTTTTCGGTAAAGTCGCGTAGGTAAAAAATGAAATGTTTTTTAAAATTATTATTTTATTTTTATTAATTTTATTTTTTACCTACCTGACTTTACCGAAAAAAATAAGAGTTTATATTTTTTTTAAACTTTTTACACGCTTTTATTAAACTCACTCTGTGTTGTATCCAAAAATGTGGTAACTCAATTTGAACCGTCTTCCCAATATCATATCGACTGCAAACTTCGTGTAGCTGTGACATACTGATGACAATACTATATTCTATCATAAAATAGTCCAAAACATATATTTTAAATATTTTTACACGCTTTTATTAAACTCACTCTGTGTGTTGTCGTATTCAAAAATGTTGTAACTCAATTTCAACCGTATTCCCAATGTGGTATCGACTGCAACCTTCGTATAGCTGTGTCATACTGTTGGCAACACGATATTCTATCATTGAAAATTAAAAATATAAATATTTTAAAACAATATTTTTAACGGCTCTAATTGTCCACGCTCAACTGACGATATTGTATCTGCTTCATACCCCCACCACCACCACCCCCCAGATGCATCAATGATTACCGAGACGCAGCGTGCCCAACGCCAAACCACGACGCTGCCACTTTAGCCGGTAAAGTCACGAGGAACGCATCCACCAATCAGTGCCCCCCACTCCTCCCACTACACCATCCCCCCCCCGTGTCTCCCACTACACCATCCCCCCCTGTGTCATCACCCCCCCCCCCCGTGTCCCCCATCACCCCCCCCCCCCATCTCCCACTACATCACCCCCCCCCGTCTCCCACTACATCACCCCCCCCTCGTCTCCCACTACACCATCCCCCCCCCGTCTCCCACTACATCACCCCCCCCCCCGTCTCCCACTACATCACCCCCCCCCCCGTCTCCCACCACATCACCCCCCCCCCCCCGTCTCCCACTACACCATCCCCCCCCCCCGTGTCCCCCCATCACCCCCCCCCCCCGTGTCCCCCCATCACCCCCCCCCCCCGTGTCCCCCCCCACTACATCACCCCCCCCCCCGTGTCCCCCATCAACCCCCCCCCGTGTCCCTCCCACTACATCACCCCCCCCCCCCCCCGTGTCCCCCCGCCCCCCCGTCTCCCACTACATCACCACCCCCCCCCCCGTCTCCCACTACACCATCCCCCCCCCGTGTCCCCCGCCCCCCCCCGTGTCCCCCATCAACCCCCCCCCGTGTCCCCCCCACTACATCACCCCCCTCCCCCGTGTCCCCCATCACCCCCCCCCCGTGTCCCCCGCCACTACATCACCCCCCTCCCTCCCTACGCGTCTGCGTGGGCTCAAGGCCGTCACGGAACGAAAATGTCGAGAAGCTCTGGGACCCCCCCCCCCCCTCCCCCACGTGGCCTTCGTGAGGATTTTTAATTTGGCAACTCGCTTGTTAATTGTGTCGACTGAAGGCCGGGACCCCCCCCCCTCCCCCCCCCTGGGTCCCTCCCTCCCCCTGGGACCCCCCCCCCTCGTTCAACGCTCGCACTCGGAACTTCTTTATCATCGCCGCACGGAGCTCCTGCAACGATAACGTGAGCGAGCTGGTGGTGGTGAGCGAGTTGTTGGTGAGTGGTGGTGAGTGGTGGTGAGTGGTGGTGAGTGGTGGTGAGTGGTGGTGAGTGGTGGTGAGCGAGTGGTGGTGAGTGGTGGTGGGTGGTGGTGAGCGAGTTGTGGTGAGTGGTGGTGGTGAGTGGTGGTGAGTGGTGGTGAGTGGTGGTGAGTGGTGGCGAGTGGTGGTGAGTGGTGGTGAGCGAGTGGTGGTGAGTGGTGGTGTGCGACGGTTGGTGGTGAGCGAGTTGTGGTGGTGAGCGAGTTGTGGTGGTGAGCGAGTGGTGGTGAGTGGTGGTGAGTGGTGGTGAGTGGTGGTGAGTGGTGGTGAGCGAGTTGTGGTGGTGAGCGAGTTGTGGTGGTGAGCGAGTTGTGGTGGTGAGTGAGTGCGTAGTGAGTGGTGGTGAGTGAGTGGGTGGTCGGGTGAGCGTTTTGTGTGTGTTACACTATCACTGTGTGTGTGTGTTACACTATCACTGTGTGTGTGTGTTACACTATCACTGTGTGTGTGTGTTACACTATCACTGTGTGTGTGTGTGTTACACTGTCACTGTGTGTGTGTGTCACACTATCACTGTGTGTGTGTGTTACACTATCACTGTGTGTGTGTTACACTATCACTGTGTGTGTGTGTGTTACACTATCACTGTGTGTGTGTGTTACACTATCACTGTGTGTGTGTGTTACACTATCACTGTGTGTGTGTTACACTATCACTGTGTGTGTGTGTGTTACACTATCACTGTGTGTGTGTGTGTTACACTATCACTGTGTGTGTGTTACACTATCACTGTGTGTGTGTTACACTATCACTGTGTGTGTGTGTGTTACACTATCACTGTGTGTGTGTGTTACACTATCACTGTGTGTTGTGTGTTACACTATCACTGTGTGTGTTTACACTATCACTGTGTGTGTGTTACACTATCACTGTGTGTGTGTGTGTTACACTATCACTGTGTGTGTGTGTTACACTATCACTGTGTGTGTGTGTTACACTATCACTGTGTGTGTGTTACACTATCACTGTGTGTGTGTTACACTGTCACTGTGTGTGTGTGTTACACTATCACTGTGTGTGTGTTACACTATCACTGTGTGTGTGTTACACTGTCACTGTGTGTGTGTGTTACACTATCACTGTGTGTGTGTTACACTATCACTGTGTGTGTGTGTTACACTATCACTGTGTGTGTGTTACACTATCACTGTGTGTGTGTGTTACACTATCACTGTGTGTGTGTGTTACACTATCACTGTGTGTGTGTGTTACACTATCACTGTGTGTGTGTTACACTATCACTGTGTGTGTGTTACACTATCACTGTGTGTGTGTGTTACACTATCACTGTGTGTGTGTGTTACACTATCACTGTGTGTGTGTGTTACACTATCACTGTGTGTGTGTGTTACACTATCACTGTGTGTGTGTGTTACACTATCACTGTGTGTGTGTTACACTATCACTGTGTGTGTGTGTTACACTATCACTGTGTGTGTGTGTTACACTATCACTGTGTGTGTGTGTTACACTATCGCTGTGTGTGTGTGTTACACTATCACTGTGTGTGTGTGTTACACTATCACTGTGTGTGTGTTACACTATCACTGTGTGTGTGTGTTACACTATCACTGTGTGTGTGTGTTACACTATCACTGTGTGTGTTACACTATCACTGTGTGTGTTACACTATCACTGTGTGTGTGTTACACTATCACTGTGTGTGTGTTACACTATCACTGTGTGTGTGTGTTACACTATCACTGTGTGTGTGTTACA
Organism: Lampetra planeri; assembly: GCF_965212315.1. Lineage (NCBI taxonomy): Eukaryota > Metazoa > Chordata > Hyperoartia > Petromyzontiformes > Petromyzontidae > Lampetra > Lampetra planeri. The sequence continues at coordinate 5,749 of NW_027615578.1, read as the reverse complement.
CTATCACTGTGTGTGTGTGTGTTACACTATCACTGTGTGTGTGTTACACTATCACTGTGTGTGTTACACTGTCACTGTGTGTGTGTTACACTATCACTGTGTGTGTGTTACACTATCACTGTGTGTGTTACACTGTCACTGTGTGTGTGTTACACTATCACTGTGTGTGTGTGTTACACTATCACTGTGTGTGTGTGTTACACTATCACTGTGTGTGTGTGTTACACTATCACTGTGTGTGTGTGTTACACTATCACTGTGTGTGTGTGTTACACTATCACTGTGTGTGTGTTACACTATCACTGTGTGTGTGTGTTACACTATCACTGTGTGTGTGTGTTACACTATCACTGTGTGTGTGTGTTACACTATCACTGTGTGTGTGTTACACTATCACTGTGTGTGTGTGTTACACTATCACTGTGTGTGTGTGTGTTACACTATCACTGTGTGTGTTACACTATCACTGTGTGTGTGTGTTACACTATCACTGTGTGTGTGTGTTACACTATCACTGTGTGTGTGTGTTACACTATCACTGTGTGTGTGTTACACTATCACTGTGTGTGTTACACTATCACTGTGTGTGTGTGTTACACTATCACTGTGTGTGTGTTACACTATCACTGTGTGTGTGTGTTACACTATCACTGTGTGTGTTACACTATCACTGTGTGTGTGTGTTACACTATCACTGTGTGTGTGTGTTACACTATCACTGTGTGTGTGTGTTACACTATCACTGTGTGTGTGTGTCACACTATCACTGTGTGTGTGTGTTACACTATCACTGTGTGTGTGTGTTACACTATCACTGTGTGTGTGTGTGTGTTACACTATCACTGTGTGTGTGTGTTACACTATCACTGTGTGTGTGTTACACTATCACTGTGTGGTGTTACACTATCACTGTGTGTGTGTGTTACACTATCACTGTGTGCGTGTTACACTGTCACTGTGTGTGTGTGTTACACTATCACTGTGTGTGTGTGTTACACTATCACTGTGTGTGTGTGTTACACTATCACTGTGTGTGTGTTACACTGTCACTGTGTGTGTGTGTCACACTATCACTGTGTGTGTGTTACACTATCACTGTGTGTGTGTGTTACACTATCACTGTGTGCGTGTTACACTGTCACTGTGTGTGTGTGTTACACTATCACTGTGTGTGTGTGTCACACTATCACTGTGTGTGTGTTACACTGTCACTGTGTGTGTGTGTTACACTATCACTGTGTGTGTGTGTTACACTATCACTGTGTGCGTGTTACACTGTCACTGTGTGTGTGTGTTACACTATCACTGTGTGTGTGTGTTACACTATCACTGTGTGTGTGTGTTACACTATCACTGTGTGTGTGTTACACTTCATGTGTGTGTGTTACACTATCACTGTGTGTGTGTGTCACACTATCACTGTGTGTGTGTTACACTATCACTGTGTGTGTGTGTTACACTATCACTGTGTGTGTGTGTACACTATCACTGTGTGTGTGTTACACTATCACTGTGTGTGTGTGTCACTGTGTGTGTGTTACACTATCACTGTGTGTGTGTGTTACACTATCACTGTGTGTGTGTGTGTTACACTATCACTGTGTGTGTGTGTGTTACACTATCACTGTGTGTGTGTTACACTATCACTGTGTGTGTGTGTTACACTATCACTGTGTGTGTGTTACACTATCACTGTGTGTGTGTGTTACACTATCACTGTGTGTGTGTGTTACACTATCACTGTGTGTGTGTGTTACACTATCACTGTGTGTGTGTGTGTTACACTATCACTGTGTGTGTGTGTTACACTATCACTGTGTGTGTGTTACACTATCACTGTGTGTGTGTGTTACACTATCACTGTGTGTGTGTGTTACACTATCACTGTGTGTGTGTGTTACACTATCACTGTGTGTGTGTGTTACACTATCACTGTGTGTGTGTGTTACACTATCACTGTGTGTGTGTGTTACACTATCACTGTGTGTGTGTTACACTATCACTGTGTGTGTGTGTTACACTATCACTGTGTGTGTGTGTTACACTATCACTGTGTGTGTGTGTTACACTATCACTGTGTGTGTGTGTTACACTATCACTGTGTGTGTGTTACACTATCACTGTGTGTGTGTGTTACACTATCACTGTGTGTGTGTGTTACACTATCACTGTGTGTGTGTTACACTATCACTGTGTGTGTGTGTTACACTGTCACTGTGTGTGTGTGTTACACTATCACTGTGTGTGTGTTACACTATCACTGTGTGTGTGTGTTACACTATCACTGTGTGTGTGTGTTACACTATCACTGTGTGTGTGTGTTACACTATCACTGTGTGTGTGTGTTACACTATCACTGTGTGTGTGTGTTACACTATCACTGTGTGTGTGTGTTACACTATCACTGTGTGTGTGTGTTACACTATCACTGTGTGTGTGTTACACTATCACTGTGTGTGTGTGTTACACTGTCACTGTGTGTGTTACACTATCACTGTGTGTGTGTGTTACACTATCACTGTGTGTGTGTTACACTATCACTGTGTGTGTGTGTGTTACACTATCACTGTGTGTGTGTTTACACTATCACTGTGTGTGTGTTACACTATCACTGTGTGTGTGTTACACTATCACTGTGTGTGTGTGTTACACTATCACTGTGTGTGTGTGTGTTACACTATCACTGTGTGTGTGTTACACTATCACTGTGTGTGTGTTACACTATCACTGTGTGTGTGTGTTACACTATCACTGTGTGTGTGTTACACTATCACTGTGTGTGTGTGTTACACTATCACTGTGTGTGTTACACTATCACTGTGTGTGTGTGTTACACTATCACTGTGTGTGTGTGTTACACTATCACTGTGTGTGTTACACTATCACTGTGTGTGTGTGTTACACTATCACTGTGTGTGTGTGTTACACTATCACTGTGTGTGTGTGTGTTACACTATCACTGTGTGTGTGTGTTACACTATCACTGTGTGTGTGTGTTACACTATCACTGTGTGTGTGTTACACTTTCACTGTGTGTGTGTTACACTATCACTGTGTGTGTGTGTTACACTATCACTGTGTGTGTGTGTTACACTATCACTGTGTGTGTGTGTTACACTATCACTGTGTGTGTGTGTTACACTATCACTGTGTGTGTGTTACACTATCACTGTGTGTGTGTTACACTATCACTGTGTGTGTGTGTTACACTATCACTGTGTGTGTGTTACACTATCACTGTGTGTGTGTGTTACACTGCTCACTGTGTGTGTGTGTTACACTATCACTGTGTGTGTGTGTTACACTATCACTGTGTGTGTGTTACACTATCACTGTGTGTGTGTTACACTATCACTGTGTGTGTGTGTTACACTATCACTGTGTGTGTGTGTTACACTATCACTGTGTGTGTGTGTTACACTATCACTGTGTGTGTGTGTTACACTATCACTGTGTGTGTGTGTTACACTATCACTGTGTGTGTGTGTTACACTATCACTGTGTGTGTGTGTTACACTATCACTGTGTGTGTGTGTTACACTATCACTGTGTGTGTGTGTTACACTATCACTGTGTGTGTGTTACACTATCACTGTGTGTGTGTTACACTATCACTGTGTGTGTGTGTTACACTATCACTGTGTGTGTGTTACACTATCACTGTGTGTGTGTGTTACACTATCACTGTGTGTGTGTGTTACACTATCACTGTGTGTGTGTGTTACACTATCACTGTGTGTGTTACACTATCACTGTGTGTGTGTTACACTATCACTGTGTGTGTGTGTTACACTATCACTGTGTGTGTGTGTTACACTATCACTGTGTGTGTGTGTTACACTATCACTGTGTGTGTGTGTTACACTATCACTGTGTGTGTGTGTTACACAATCACTGTGTGTGTGTTACACTATCACTGTGTGTGTTACACTGTCACTGTGTGTGTGTTACACTATCACTGTGTGTGTGTGTTACACTATCACTGTGTGTGTGTGTTACACTATCACTGTGTGTGTGTGTGTTACACTATCACTGTGTGTGTGTGTTACACTATCACTGTGTGTGTGTGTTACACTATCACTGTGTGTGTGTTACACTATCACTGTGTGTGTGTGTTACACTATCACTGTGTGTGTGTGTGTTACACTATCACTGTGTGTGTGTGTTACACTATCACTGTGTGTGTGTGTTACACTATCACTGTGTGTGTGTTACACTATCACTGTGTGTGTGTTACACTATCACTGTGTGTGTGTGTTACACTATCACTGTGTGTGTGTTACACTATCACTGTGTGTGTGTGTTACACTATCACTGTGTGTGTGTGTTACACTATCACTGTGTGTGTGTTACACTATCACTGTGTGTGTGTGTTACACTATCACTGTGTGTGTGTTACACTATCACTGTGTGTGTGTGTCACACTATCACTGTGTGTGTGTGTTACACTATCACTGTGTGTGTGTGTTACACTATCACTGTGTGTGTGTGTTACACTATCACTGTGTGTGTGTGTGTTACACTATCACTGTGTGTGTGTGTTACACTATCACTGTGTGTGTGTTACACTATCACTGTGTGTGTGTGTTACACTATCACTGTGTGTGTGTGTTACACTATCACTGTGTGTGTGTGTGTGTTACACTATCACTGTGTGTGTGTGTTACACTATCACTGTGTGTGTGTTACACTATCACTGTGTGTGTGTGTGTGTTACACTATCACTGTGTGTGTGTGTTACACTATCACTGTGTGTGTGTGTGTTACACTATCACTGTGTGTGTGTGTTACACTATCACTGTGTGTGTGTTACACTATCACTGTGTGTGTGTTACACTATCACTGTGTGTGTGTGTTACACTATCACTGTGTGTGTGTTACACTATCACTGTGTGTGTGTGTGTGTTACACTATCACTGTGTGTGTGTGTTACACTATCACTGTGTGTGTGGTGTGTTACACTATCACTGTGTGTGTGTGTTACACAATCACTGTGTGTGTGTTACACTATCACTGTGTGTGTGTGTTACACTATCACTGTGTGTGTGTTACACTATCACTGTGTGTGTGTGTTACACTATCACTGTGTGTGTGTGTTACACTATCACTGTGTGTGTGTGTTACACTATCACTGTGTGTGTGTGTTACACTATCACTGTGTGTGTGTGTGTGTTACACTATCACTGTGTGTGTGTGTGTTACACAATCACTGTGTGTGTGTGTTACACAATCACTGTGTGTGTGTGTTACACTATCACTGTGTGTGTGTTACACTATCACTGTGTGTGTGTGTTACACTATCACTGTGTGTGTGTGTTACACTATCACTGTGTGTGTGTGTGTTACACTATCACTGTGTGTGTGGTTACACTATCACTGTGTGTGTGTGTGTTACACTATCACTGTGTGTGTGTTACACTATCACTGTGTGTGTGTGTTACACTGTCACTGTGTGTGTGTGTGTTACACTGTCACTGTGTGTGTGTGTGTTACACTATCACTGTGTGTGTGTGTTACACTATCACTGTGTGTGTGTGTTACACTATCACTGTGTGTGTGTTACACTATCACTGTGTGTGTGTGTTACACTATCACTGTGTGTGTGTGTGTTACACTATCATTGTGTGTGTGTGTTACACTATCACTGTGTGTGTGTGTTACACTATCACTGTGTGTGTGTTACACTATCACTGTGTGTGTGTTACACTATCACTGTGTGTGTGTGTTACACTATCACTGTGTGTGTGTT
>NW_027615577.1:32500-35000 GCF_965212315.1 Lampetra planeri | reverse complement strand
GTCTCACTGTGTGTGTGTCTCACTGTGTGTGTGTCTCACTGTGTGTGTGTCTCACTGTGTGTGTGTCTCACTGTGTGTGTGTCTCACTGTGTGTGTGTCTCACTGTGTGTGTGTCTCACTGTGTGTGTGTCTCACTGTGTGTGTGTCTCACCGTGTGTGTGTCTCACCGTGTGTGTGTCTCACTGTGTGTGTGTCTCACTGTGTGTGTGTCTCACTGTGTGTGTGTCTCACTGTGTGTGTGTCTCACTGTGTGTGTGTGTGTCTCACTGTGTGTGTGTCTCACTGTGTGTGTGTCTCACTGTGTGTGTGTCTCACTGTGTGTGTGTCTCACTGTGTGTGTGTCTCACTGTGTGTGTGTCTCACTGTGTGTGTGTCTCACTGTGTGTGTGTCTCACTGTGTGTGTGTCTCACTGTGTGTGTGTCTCACTGTGTGTGTGTCTCACTGTGTGTGTGTCTCACTGTGTGTGTGTCTCACTGTGTGTGTGTCACACTGTGTGTGTGTCTCACTGTGTGTGTGTCTCACTGTGTGTGTGTCTCACTGTGTGTGTGTCTCACTGTGTGTGTGTCTCACTGTGTGTGTGTGTGTCTCACTGTGTGTGTGTCTCACTGTGTGTGTGTCTCACTGTGTGTGTGTCTCACTGTGTGTGTGTCTCACTGTGTGTGTGTCTCACCGTGTGTGTGTCTCACTGTGTGTGTGTCTCACTGTGTGTGTGTCTCACTGTGTGTGTGTGTGTCTCACTGTGTGTGTGTCTCACTGTGTGTGTGTCTCACTGTGTGTGTGTCTCACTGTGTGTGTGTCTCACTGTGTGTGTGTCTCACTGTGTGTGTGTCTCACCGTGTGTGTGTCTCACTGTGTGTGTGTCTCACTGTGTGTGTGTCTCACTGTGTGTGTGTCTCACTGTGTGTGTGTCTCACTGTGTGTGTGTCTCACTGTGTGTGTGTCTCACTGTGTGTGTGTCACACTGTGTGTGTGTCTCACTGTGTGTGTGTCTCACTGTGTGTGTGTCTCACTGTGTGTGTGTCTCACTGTGTGTGTGTCTCACTGTGTGTGTGTGTGTCTCACTGTGTGTGTGTCTCACTGTGTGTGTGTCTCACTGTGTGTGTGTCTCACTGTGTGTGTGTCTCACTGTGTGTGTGTCTCACTGTGTGTGTCTCACTGTGTGTGTGTCTCACTGTGTGTGTCTCACCGTGTGTGTCTCACTGTGTGTGTGTCTCACTGTGTGTGTGTCTCACTGTGTGTGTGTCTCACTGTGTGTGTGTCTCACTGTGTGTGTCTCACCGTGTGTGTCTCACTGTGTGTGTGTCTCACTGTGTGTGTGTCTCACTGTGTGTGTGTCTCACTGTGTGTGTCTCACTGTGTGTGTACTCACTGTGTGTGTCTCACTGTGTGTGTGTCTCACTGTGTGTGTCTCACTGTGTGTGTGTCACTGTGTGTGTCTCACTGTGTGTGTGTCTCACTGTGTGTGTCTCACTGTGTGTGTCTCACCCTGTGTGTGTGTCTCACTGTGTGTGTGTGTCTCACTGTGTGTGTGTCACTGTGTGTGTCTCACTGTGTGTGTGTCTCACCGTGTGTGTCTCACTGTGTGTGTCTCACCCTGTGTGTGTGTCTCACTGTGTGTGTCTCACTGTGTGTGTCTCACTGTGTGTGTCTCACTGTGTGTGTCTCACTGTGTGTGTCACTGTGTGTGTCTCACTGTGTGTGTGTCTCACTGTGTGTGTGTCTCACTGTGTGTGTCTCACTGTGTGTGTGTCTCACTGTGTGTGTGTCTCACTGTGTGTGTCTCACTGTGTGTGTGTCTCACTGTGTGTGTCTCACTGTGTGTGTCTCACTGTGTGTGTGTCTCACTGTGTGTGTGTCTCACTGTGTGTGTGTCTCACTGTGTGTGTGTCTCACTGTGTGTGTCTCACTGTGTGTGTGTCTCACTGTGTGTGTGTCACTGTGTGTGTCTCACTGTGTGTGTGTCTCTGTGTGTGTCTCACTGTGTGTGTCTCACTGTGTGTGTCTCACTGTGTGTGTCTCACTGTGTGTGTCTCACTGTGTGTGTCTCTCTGTGTGTGTCTCACTGTGTGTGTGTGTCTCACTGTGTGTGTGTCTCACTGTGTGTGTCTCTCTGTGTGTGTCTCACTGTGTGTGTCTCACTGTGTGTGTCTCACTGTGTGTGTGTCTCTCTGTGTGTGTCTCACTGTGTGTGTGTGTCTCACTGTGTGTGTGTCTCACTGTGTGTGTCTCACTGTGTGTGTGTGTCTCACTGTGTGTGTGTCTCACTGTGTGTGTCTCTCTGTGTGTGTCTCACTGTGTGTGTCTCACTGTGTGTGTCTCACTGTGTGTGTGTCTCTCTGTGTGTGTCTCACTGTGTGTGTGTCTCACTGTGTGTGTCTCACTGTGTGTGTGTCTCACTGTGTGTGTGTCTCACTGTGTGTGTCTCACTGTGTGTGTCTCACTGTGTGTGTCTCACTGTGTGTGTCTCACTGTGTGTCTCACTGTGTGTGTGTGTCTCAC
>NW_027615577.1:22500-27500 GCF_965212315.1 Lampetra planeri | reverse complement strand
CACTCACGTAGACACACACACACAAGTAGATACACACGCACACATACATACACACACGCACATGTACACACACACGCGCACACACGCACACACACACGCACACACGCACACACACAGACACACACAGACACACACGCACACACACGTACGCACACACGCACACACAGACACACACGCACACACGTACACACACACGTACACACACACTCACACACACACGCACACACACACACGTACATACGCACACGCACACACACACGCACACACACACGCACACACACACACGTACACACACACGCACACACACACTCACACACACACGCACACACACACACGTACACACACACTCACACACACACGCACACACACACACACGTACACACACACTCACGCACACACGTACACACACACGCGCGTACTTACGCACACACACACGCACACACACGTACGCACACACGCACACACACACTCACACACACACGCACACACACACACGTGCACGCATACACACACGCGTACGCACACACGTACACACGCATCCACTCACCACTCACACAGCAACCCACAGACTCGCACAGAGACCCATAGACTCACACAGAGACCCATAGACTCACACAGAGACCCATAGACTCACACAGAGACCCATAGACTCACACAGAGACCCATAGACTCACACAGAGACCCATAGACTCACACAGAGACCCATAGACTCACACAGAGACCCATAGACTCACACAGAGACCCATAGACTCACACAGAAACCCATAGACTCACACAGAAACCCATAGACTCACACAGAGACCCATAGACTCACACAGAGACCCATAGACTCACACAGAAACCCATAGACTCACACAGAAACCCATAGACTCACACAGAGACCCATAGACTCACACAGAGACCCATAGACTCACACAGAGACCCATAGACTCGCACAGAATCCCATAGACTCACACAGAGACCCATAGACTCACAAAGAGACCCATAGACTCACACAGAGACCCATAGACTCGCACAGAATCCCATAGACTCACACAGAGACCCATAGACTCACAAAGAGACCCATAGACTCACACAGAGACCCATAGACTCACAAAGAGACCCACAGACTCGCACAGAGACCCATAGACTCACACAGAGACCCATAGACTCACACAGAGACCCATAGACTCACACAGAGACCCATAGACTCACAAAGAGACCCATAGACTCACACAGAGACCCATAGACTCGCACAGAATCCCATAGACTCACACAGAGACCCATAGACTCACAAAGAGACCCATAGACTCACACAGAGACCCATAGACTCACAAAGAGACCCACAGACTCGCACAGAGACCCATAGACTCACACAGAGACCCATAGACTCACACAGAGACCCATAGACTCGCACAGAATCCCATAGACTCACACAGAGACCCATAGACTCACAAAGAGACCCATAGACTCACACAGAGACCCATAGACTCGCACAGAATCCCATAGACTCACACAGAGACCCATAGACTCACAAAGAGACCCATAGACTCACACAGAGACCCATAGACTCACAAAGAGACCCACAGACTCGCACAGAGACCCATAGACTCACACAGAGACCCATAGACTCACACAGAGACCCATAGACTCGCACAGAATCCCATAGACTCACACAGAGACCCATAGACTCACAAAGAGACCCATAGACTCACACAGAGACCCATAGACTCGCACAGAGACCCATAGACTCACACAGAGACCCATAGACTCACACAGAGACCCATAGACTCACACAGAATCCCATAGACTCACACAGAGACCCATAGACTCACAAAGAGACCCATAGACTCACACAGAGACCCATAGACTCACAAAGAGACCCACAGACTCGCACAGAGACCCATAGACTCACACAGAGACCCATAGACTCACACAGAGACCCATAGACTCGCACAGAATCCCATAGACTCACACAGAGACCCATAGACTCACAAAGAGACCCATAGACTCACACAGAGACCCATAGACTCGCACAGAATCCCATAGACTCACACAGAGACCCATAGACTCACAAAGAGACCCATAGACTCACACAGAGACCCATAGACTCACAAAGAGACCCACAGACTCGCACAGAGACCCATAGACTCACACAGAGACCCATAGACTCACACAGAGACCCATAGACTCGCACAGAATCCCATAGACTCACACAGAGACCCATAGACTCACAAAGAGACCCATAGACTCACACAGAGACCCATAGACTCGCACAGAGACCCATAGACTCACACAGAGACCCATAGACTCACACAGAGACCCATAGACTCACACAGCAACCCACAGACTCGCACAGAGACCCATAGACTCACACAGAGACCCATAGACTCACAAAGAGACCCATAGACTCACACAGAGACCCATAGACTCGCACAGAATCCCATAGACTCACACAGAGACCCATAGACTCACAAAGAGACCCATAGACTCACACAGAGACCCATAGACTCACAAAGAGACCCACAGACTCGCACAGAGACCCATAGACTCACACAGAGACCCATAGACTCACACAGAGACCCATAGACTCACACAGAGACCCATAGACTCACAAAGAGACCCATAGACTCACACAGAGACCCATAGACTCGCACAGAATCCCATAGACTCACACAGAGACCCATAGACTCACAAAGAGACCCATAGACTCACACAGAGACCCATAGACTCACAAAGAGACCCACAGACTCGCACAGAGACCCATAGACTCACACAGAGACCCATAGACTCACACAGAGACCCATAGACTCGCACAGAATCCCATAGACTCACACAGAGACCCATAGACTCACAAAGAGACCCATAGACTCACACAGAGACCCATAGACTCGCACAGAATCCCATAGACTCACACAGAGACCCATAGACTCACAAAGAGACCCATAGACTCACACAGAGACCCATAGACTCACAAAGAGACCCACAGACTCGCACAGAGACCCATAGACTCACACAGAGACCCATAGACTCACACAGAGACCCATAGACTCGCACAGAATCCCATAGACTCACACAGAGACCCATAGACTCACAAAGAGACCCATAGACTCACACAGAGACCCATAGACTCGCACAGAGACCCATAGACTCACACAGAGACCCATAGACTCACACAGAGACCCATAGACTCACACAGCAACCCACAGACTCGCACAGAGACCCATAGACTCGCACAGAGACCCATAGACTCGCACAGAGACCCATAGACTCACACAGAGACCCATAGACTCACACAGAGACCCATAGACTCACACAGCAACCCACAGACTCGCACAGAGACCCATAGACTCGCACAGAGACCCATAGACTCACACAGAGGCCCATAGACTCACACAGAGACCCATAGACTCACACAGAGACCCATAGACTCACACAGCAACCCACAGACTCGCACAGAGACCCATAGACTCGCACAGAGACCCATAGACTCACACAGAGGCCCATAGACTCACACAGAAACCCATAGACTCACATAGAAACCCATAGACTCGCACAGAATCCCATAGACTCACACAGAGGCCCATAGACTCACACAGAAACCCATAGACTCACATAGAAACCCATAGACTCGCACAGAATCCCATAGACTCACACAGAGACCCATAGACTCACATAGAAACCCATAGACTCACACAGAAACCCATAGACTCACACAGAGACCCATAGACTCACACAGAGACCCATAGACTCACATAGAGACCCATAGACTCACACAGAGACCCATAGACTCACACAGAGACCCATAGACTCACATAGAGACCCATAGACTCACACAGAGACCCATAGACTCACACAGAGACCCATAGACTCACACAGAGACCCATAGACTCACACAGAGACCCATAGACTCACACAGAGACCCATAGACTCACACAGAGACCCATAGACTCACACAGAGACCCATAGACTCACATAGAGACCCATAGACTCACACAGAGACCCATAGACTCACACAGAGACCCATAGACTCGCACAGAGACCCATAGACTCGCACAGAGACCCATAGACTCACACAGAGACCCATAGACTCGCACAGAGACCCATAGACTCACACAGAGACCCATAGACTCGCACAGAGACCCATAGACTCACACAGAGACCCATAGACTCACACAGAGACCCATAGACTCGCACAGAGACCCATAGACTCACACAGAGACCCATAGACTCACACAGAGACCCATAGACTCGCACAGAGACCCATAGACTCACACAGAGACCGACAGACTCACCACACAGAGACCCACAGACTCACCACACAGAGACCCATAGACTCACACAGAGACCGACAGACTCACCACACAGAGACCCACAGACTCACCACACAGAGACCCATAGACTCACCACACACACACACAGAGACCCATAGACTCACACAGAAACCCATAGACTCGCACAGAGACCCATAGACTCACACAGAAACCCATAGACTCGCACAGAGACCCATAGACTCACACAGAAACCCATAGACTCACACAGAGACCCATAGACTCACACAGAGACCCATAGACTCACACAGAGACCCATAGACTCACACAGAAACCCATAGATCCACCACTCGCACAGAGACCCATAGACTCACACAGAGACCCATAGACTCACATAGAAACCCATAGACTCGCACAGAATCCCATAGACTCGCACAGAACCCCATAGACTCACATAGAAACCCATAGACTCGCACAGAGACCCATAGACTCACACAGAGACCCATAGACTCACACAGAGACCCATAGACTCACACAGAGACCCATAGATCCACCACTCGCACAGAGACCCATAGACTCACACAGAGACCCATAGACTCACACAGAGACCCATAGACTCGCACAGAGACCCATAGACTCACACAGAGACCCATAGACTCACACAGAGACCCATAGACTCGCACAGAGACCCATAGACTCACACAGAGACCGACAGACTCACCACACAGAGACCCACAGACTCACCACACA
>NW_027615577.1:0-7500 GCF_965212315.1 Lampetra planeri | reverse complement strand
CAAATGGGGGCTCTGGACGGGTGCGAGGGGCTGGTAACCCCTCCACCTTCAAATAATTACCACAAAACCACGTTAAATATATCTAATTAATAAGCTTGTGCCGGAGGCCCCGGGGTGGACAGGCGTCTATGACGTCTCCTGGCCAAACCCCAATTGGTGGAGCCAGGAGATTGAATCTTCACCCTCGGGGCTCCTCCAGAAACAACGAAAAGCCACTTCGTGTGGCCACGTGGAATGTTGGAACGCTCACTGCGGAGGAGAGGCTGCCACTCCTCTGTCGGGAGCTGGACCGGTACCGCCTGGATCTCTGTGGTGTTCAGGAGGTCTGGTGTTAGACTGGCTCTGGTGTCTATGCGGAGGAGAGGCTGCCACTCCTCTGTCGGGAGCTGGACCGGTACCGTCTGGATTTCTGTGGCATTCAGGAGGTCTGGTGTTAGACTGGCTCTGGTGTCTATGCGGAGGAGAGGCTGCCACTCCTCTGTCGGGAGCTGGACCGGTACCGCCTGGATCTCTGTGGCATTCAGGAGGTCCGGTGGACCGGCTCTGGCTCCTGCCACCATGAGGGGTGGACAGTCCTCTACTCGGGGCAGGAGACTGCCAAACAACAGGGAGTGGCTCTTCTTCTGAACAAAAGAATGAAGGGGGCGTGGGAGCGTGGCGGTGAGGTGTGGGAAGCTGTAAGCCCCAGGATACTTTGGGCTCGCCTTCCCATCAACCAGAGGCGAGGAGTGGTGGTCGTGGTTACTTATGCCCCCACCGAAGACGAACATCCGTGGAGGGATGCAGGCAAAGCCGATGAGTCAGACGCTTTCTATGACCTCCTGTCACAGGTGCTGGCTAAAGTGGCCACTCGGGACAGAGTCATCCTGTTGGGCGATTTCAATGCCCGAGTTGGTCATGATGCTGGCACCTGGTCTGGAGTGATTGGAAGGCATGGGCCAGATCAGCTCAATAACACCGGTAGGAGGCTGTTAGATTTTTGTGCAGCCCATGGGCTTGTAATTAACAACACGCGTTCGACACTTCACGTGGTGGCCTCAAGGTGCACCTGGCCTGGCACAAGCGTCGTGGTGACGTCACCGCCACTTAGTGGCGAATGGCGGTTGTTGTTGTTGTGTCTGTGAGTGAGTGTGGTGGTGGTGGTGTAGTAAACATCGCTACGAGAGAGACAGGCGGTCGGGTGTGGTGCTGGCCACCCACCCCCTCTGTGTGTGCCACAGCCTAACAGCACTTGCCCCTACAGCCTGCTAGAGGCTACCTGGGAGATCTTTGTCTGTGTGTGTATAGGTGCTACTACTAACAGCACTTGCCCCTACAGCCTGTTAGAGGCTACCTGGGAGATCTTTGTCTGTGTGTGTATAGGTGCTACTACTAACAGCACTTGCCCCTACAGCCTGCTAGAGGCTACCTGGGAGATCTTTGTCTGTGTGTGTATAGGTGCTACTACTAACAGCACTTGCCCCTGCAGCCTGCTAGAGGCTACCTGGGAGATCTTTGTCTGTGTATAGGTGCTACTACTAACAGCACTTGCCCCTGCAGCCTGCTAGAGGCTACCTGGGAGATCTTTGTCTGTGTATAGGTGCTACTACTAACAGCACTTGCCCCTACAGCCTACTAGAGGCTACACGGGGGATCTTTGTCTGTGTATAGGTGCTACTACTAACAGCACTTGCCCCTACAGCCTGCTAGAGGCTACCTGGGAGACCTTTGTCTGTGTATAGGTGCTACTACTAACAGCACTTGCCCCTACAGCTTGCTAGAGGCTACCTGGGGTATCTTTGTGTGTAGGTGCTACTACTAACAGCACTTGCCCCTGCAGCCTGCTAGAGGCTACACGGGGGACCTTTGTCTGTGTATAGGTGCTACTACTGACAGCACTTGCCCCTGCAGCCTGCTAGAGGCTACACGGGGGACCTTTGGCTGTGTATAGGTGCTACTACTGACAGCACTTGCCCCTGCAGCCTGCTAGAGGCTACCTGGGAGATCTGTGTCTGTGTATAGGTGCTACTACTAATAGCACTTGCCCCTGCAGCCTGCTAGAGGCTATCTGGGAGACCTTTGTCTGTGTATAGGTGCTACTACTGACAGCACTTGCCCCTGCAGCCTACTAGAGGCTACACGGGGGATCTTTGTCTGTGTATAGGTGCTACTACTAACAGCACTTGCCCCTACAGCCTACTAGAGGCTACACGGGGCATCTTTGTCTGTGTATAGGTGCTACTACTAACAGCACTTGCCCCTGCAGCCTGCTAGAGGCTACACGGGGCATCTTTGTCTGTGCATAGGCGCTGCCCGCAACTCGCTACTAACAGCACTTGCCCCTACGGCCCTGTTAGAGGCTACACGGGGGACCTTTGTCTTTGGCAGGGCTATAACAACTGGACCAATGGGCTGTACGGGTACTCGTGGGACATGATGGTTCACAGCCGCTCCCACCAGCACGTCAAGGTGACATACAGAGATCGCGTCACGGGCAACACGGGATACCTCAACCCCGGGGTGAGTCAGTCACTCAGTCAGTCACTCAGTCAGTCACTCAGTCACTCAGTCACTCGCTCAGTCACTCAGTCACTCACACAGTCGCTCCCACCAGCACGTCAAGGTGACATACAGAGATCGTGTCACGGGCAACACGGGATACCTCAACCCCGGGGTGAGTCAGTCGCTCAGTCACTCACTCAGTCACTCACTCAGTCACTCACTCAGTCACTCACTCAGTCACTCACACAGCCGCTCCCACCAGCACGTCAAGGTGACATACAGAGATCGCGTCACGGGCAACACGGGATACCTCAACCCCGGGGTGAGTCAGTCACTCAGTCAGTCAGTCGCTCACTCAGTCACTCGCTCAGTGACTCAGTCACTCAGTCACTCGCTCAGTCACTCAGTCACTCAGTCACTCACTCAGTCACTCAGTCATTCATTCACTCGCTCAGTCAGTCACTCACTCACTCAGTCACTCAGTCAGTCACTCACTCAGTCAGTCACTCACTCAGTCACTCACTCAGTCAGTCATTCAGTCACTCACTCAGTCACTCAGTCACTCACTCAGTGACTCAGTCACTCACTCACACAGTCGCTCCCACCAGCACGTCAAGGTGACATACAGAGATCGCGTCACAGGCAACACGGGATACCTCAACCCCGGGGTGAGTCAGTCACTCAGTCAGTCACTCAGTCGCTCAGTCAGTCACTCAGTCAGTCAGTCACTCAGTCAGTCACTCACTCAGTCACTCACACAGCCGCTCCCACCAGCATGTCAAGGTGACATACAGAGATCGCGTCACAGGCAACACGGGATACCTCAACCCCGGGGTGAGTCAGTCACTCAGTCAGTCGCTCGCTCAGTCAGTCACTCAGTCAGTCAGTCACTCGCTCAGTCAGTCACTCAGTCACTCACTCACACAGTCGCTCCCACCAGCACGTCAAGGTGACATACAGAGATCGCGTCACGGGCAACACGGGATACCTCAACCCCGGGGTGAGTCAGTCACTCAGTCAGTCAGTCAGTCGCTCAGTCAGTCACTCAGTCAGTCAGTCACTCGCTCAGTCAGTCACTCAGTCAGTCAGTCACTCGCTCAGTCAGTCACTCAGTCAGTCAGTCACTCGCTCAGTCAGTCACTCAGTCACTCACTCACACAGTCGCTCCCACCAGCACGTCAAGGTGACATACAGAGATCGCGTCACGGGCAACACGGGATACCTCAACCCCGGGGTGAGTCAGTCACTCAGTCAGTCAGTCAGTCGCTCAGTCAGTCACTCAGTCAGTCAGTCACTCGCTCAGTCAGTCACTCAGTCAGTCAGTCACTCGCTCAGTCAGTCACTCAGTCAGTCAGTCACTCGCTCAGTCAGTCACTCAGTCACTCACTCACACAGTCGCTCCCACCAGCACGTCAAGGTGACATACAGAGATCGTGTCACGGGCAACACGGGATACCTCAACCCCGGGGTGAGTCAGTCACTCAGTCAGTCGCTCACTCAGTCACTCGCTCAGTGACTCAGTCACTCAGTCACTCGCTCAGTCACTCAGTCACTCACTCAGTCACTCAGTCATTCATTCACTCGCTCAGTCAGTCACTCACTCACTCAGTCACTCAGTCAGTCACTCACTCAGTCAGTCACTCACTCACTCAGTCACTCACTCAGTCAGTCATTCAGTCACTCACTCAGTCACTCAGTTACTCACTCAGTCACTCAGTCACTCACTCGCTCAGTCACTCACTCGCTCAGTCACTCAGTCACTCAGTCACTCACTCAGTCACTCACACAGTCGCTCCCACCAGCACGTCAAGGTGACATACAGGGATCGCGTCACGGGCAACACGGGATACCTCAACCCCGGGGTGAGTCAGTAACTCAGTCAGTCAGTCAGTCACTCAGTCACTCAGTCACTCGCTCAGTCACTCAGTCACTCACACAGTCGCTCCCACCAGCACGTCAAGGTGACATACAGAGATCGCGTCAC
Organism: Lampetra planeri; assembly: GCF_965212315.1. NCBI lineage: Eukaryota > Metazoa > Chordata > Hyperoartia > Petromyzontiformes > Petromyzontidae > Lampetra > Lampetra planeri. The sequence goes on along the minus strand of NW_027615577.1, from coordinate 3,035 downwards.
AGGCAACACGGGATACCTCAACCCCGGGGTGAGTCAGTCACTCAGTCGCTCAGTCACTCGCTCAGTCAGTCACTCAGTGACTCAGTCACTCACTCACACAGTCGCTCCCACCAGCATGTCAAGGTGACATACAGAGATCGTGTCACGGGCAACACGGGATACCTCAACCCCGGGGTGAGTCAGTCACTCAGTCAGTCAGTCAGTCGCTCAGTCAGTCAGTCAGTCACTCGCTCAGTCAGTCACTCAGTCAGTCAGTCACTCGCTCAGTCAGTCACTCAGTCAGTCAGTCACTCGCTCAGTCAGTCACTCAGTCACTCACTCACACAGTCGCTCCCACCAGCATGTCAAGGTGACATACAGAGATCGTGTCACGGGCAACACGGGATACCTCAACCCCGGGGTGAGTCAGTCACTCAGTCAGTCAGTCGCTCACTCAGTCACTCGCTCAGTGACTCAGTCACTCAGTCACTCGCTCAGTCACTCAGTCACTCACTCAGTCACTCAGTCATTCATTCACTCGCTCAGTCAGTCACTCACTCACTCAGTCACTCAGTCAGTCACTCACTCAGTCAGTCACTCACTCACTCAGTCACTCAGTCAGTCATTCAGTCACTCACTCAGTCACTCAGTTACTCACTCAGTCACTCAGTCACTCACTCGCTCAGTCACTCACTCGCTCAGTCACTCAGTCACTCACTCAGTCACTCACACAGTCGCTCCCACCAGCACGTCAAGGTGACATACAGGGATCGTGTCACGGGCAACACGGGATACCTCAACCCCGGGGTGAGTCACTCGCTCAGTCAGTCAGTCACTCAGTCAGTCAGTCACTCACTCAGTCAGTCAGTCGCTCAGTCACTCACTCAGTCACTCACACAGTCGCTCCCACCAGCACGTCAAGGTGACATACAGAGATCGCGTCACGGGCAACACGGGATACCTCAACCCCGGGGTGAGTCAGTAACTCAGTCAGTCAGTCAGTCACTCAGTCACTCAGTCACTCGCTCAGTCACTCAGTCACTCACACAGTCGCTCCCACCAGCACGTCAAGGTGACATACAGAGATCGCGTCACAGGCAACACGGGATACCGCAACCCCGGGGTGAGTCAGTCACTCAGTCGCTCAGTCAGTCGCTCAGTCAGTCACTCAGTGACTCAGTCACTCACTCACACAGTCGCTCCCACCAGCATGTCAAGGTGACATACAGAGATCGTGTCACGGGCAACACGGGATACCTCAACCCCGGGGTGAGTCAGTCACTCAGTCAGTCAGTCGCTCACTCAGTCACTCGCTCAGTGACTCAGTCACTCAGTCACTCGCTCAGTCACTCAGTCACTCACTCAGTCACTCAGTCATTCATTCACTCGCTCAGTCAGTCACTCACTCACTCAGTCACTCAGTCAGTCACTCACTCAGTCAGTCACTCACTCACTCAGTCACTCAGTCAGTCATTCAGTCACTCACTCAGTCACTCAGTTACTCACTCAGTCACTCAGTCACTCACTCGCTCAGTCACTCACTCGCTCAGTCACTCAGTCACTCAGTCACTCACTCAGTCACTCACACAGTCGCTCCCACCAGCACGTCAAGGTGACATACAGGGATCGTGTCACGGGCAACACGGGATACCTCAACCCCGGGGTGAGTCACTCGCTCAGTCAGTCAGTCACTCAGTCAGTCAGTCACTCACTCAGTCAGTCAGTCGCTCAGTCACTCACTCAGTCACTCACACAGTCGCTCCCACCAGCACGTCAAGGTGACATACAGAGATCGTGTCACGGGCAACACGGGATACCTCAACCCCGGGGTGAGTCAGTCACTCAGTCGCTCAGTCAGTCACTCGCTCAGTCAGTCACTCGCTCAGTCAGTCACTCAGTCAGTCAGTCACTCGCTCAGTCAGTCAGTCAGTCAGTCAGTCGCTCAGTCAGTCACTCAGTCAGTCAGTCGCTCAGTTACTCACTCAGTCACCCAGTCACTCACTCACTCAGTCACTCGGTCACTCACTCACTCGGTCACTCACTCAGTCACTCAGTCAGTCACTCAGTCGCTCAGTCAGTCACTCAGTCAGTCACTCACTCAGTCACTCACTCACTCACTCGGTCACTCACTCACTCGGTCACTCACTCAGTCACTCAGTCAGTCACTCACTCAGTCACTCACTCACTCAGTCACTCGCTCAGTCACTCAGTCACTCACACAGCCGCTCCCACCAGCACGTCAAGGTGACATACAGGGATCGTGTCACGGGCAACACGGGATACCTCAACCCCGGGGTGAGTCAGTCACTCAGTCAGTCACTCAGTCGCTCACTCAGTCACTCACTCAGTCACTCAGTCGCTCACTCAGTCACTCACTCAGTCACTCAGTCACGCACTCGCTCAGTCACTCAGTCACTCACTCAGTCACTCACTCAGTCACTCAGTCAGTCACTCAGTCACTCACTCAGTCACTCACTCAGTCACTCAGTCACTCAGTCAGTCACTCGCTCAGTTACTCACTCAGTCACCCAGTCACTCACTCACTCAGTCACTCGGTCACTCACTCACTCGGTCACTCACTCAGTCACTCAGTCAGTCACTCAGTCGCTCAGTCAGTCACTCAGTCAGTCACTCACTCAGTCACTCACTCACTCAGTCACTCGGTCACTCACTCAGTCACTCAGTCAGTCACTCAGTCGCTCAGTCAGTCACTCACTCAGTCACTCGCTCAGTCACTCAGTCAGTCACTCCCACCAGCACGTCAAGGTGACATACAGGGATCGTGTCACGGGCAACACGGGATACCTCAACCCCGGGGTGAGTCACTCGCTCAGTCAGTCGCTCAGTCACTCAGTCACTCAGTCAGTCACTCAGTCAGTCAGTCACTCAGTCAGTCACTCACTCAGTCACTCAGACAGTCAGTCACTCAGTCAGTCAGTCACTCAGTCACTCACTCAGTCACTCAGTCAGTCAGTCACTCAGTCACTCACTCAGTCACTCACTCAGTCACTCGCTCAGTCACTCACTCAGTCACTCGCTCAGTCACTCACCCACTC
>NW_027615576.1:0-39285 GCF_965212315.1 Lampetra planeri | reverse complement strand
CCTGTCCTGACGTTCAGGGAACACACTACACCCAACACCTCCCCTGAACTCTTTGTAGTCATGTTGTTAATATTCACAAAATCACTGAAATATGTCACCTGTGAGCCAGGTAACTGACCCCAGTCATTACATAGATGTCTGTCAATCTGTCTATCTCTATCTTTCTATGTCACCTATGAGCCAGGTAACTGTAATTGGTGGTTAATTAATAACGACAGTAATGATTTGTTGCATGACACAGCACACACATATTAGCATCTGCAGTTTTCCCCAATTAATCAGTGATGGTTTGTTGGTTCTGGAAAGGGGCAGACTCCTCGGTGAGTGTGTTCTAGGTAAAACTATCACACATTCTACGTATCACATGTAACAGTTAAATCCCATATAAGTAAAAAACAGATCTATCTGCAATTATTTTTAACTTTTAATGAGTTCATGGATTCTAATGGTTCATCCACACTGTGATATCTGACACATTTACCTGTCTTTACAGTGAATTCAAACTTCATGAAGAACCGATTTGAAAGCGTCAGTCAGCGGGATTTTCCCATAGAATCATGCATCCCTGATATTCAAAGTGTGATCAGCATGAATAATAGCGCACAATTTCACAGAGCTTTTAGTGTGCGTTTGAACTTTTTCCAGGGTTTGTATTATGCCTCAAGTCAAATATACACTGGGGAAAATATTTTAACGGAAATCTGGGGTTTTCACACTCACCAACATACAAAAATTAGTTTCTGCTACATTGGCCAGCATTACATAGTTCTGATGAACACGTTCATCATCAGCGGTTGTTGTGGATCTGATCCCAGCTGTCAACGGGTGAACGTCAGGGTCCAACGTGGACCAGTCATCAGCTGAAGGACAGACAACCATTCACACTCACATTCACACCTACAGTGGCCATCAGTTAACATCAGAATGATGTTGGAGGGGGGGGGGGGGAACCCAAACAGACCAGGGTCCTTCTCCCCATGGGGCAACAGTGCTAACCACTGCCCCACTGTGTCGCAACTGATTAACATACACACATTTAAACTTCAGCTGGTCAAATCGGACTAGATGACATTTCTTTTTATTGGCTTTGAAGGAACCTGGCACGTTTTGCTGTCAACACCAGGAATCTGACATCCAGATCTAACTCTTTGAGCCAAAAGTCCAGCAGTCGACGAACAACAAGTCGACGATGGTTCCTAGTCTGCCCAGGGCCGTGGAGGGTCGCCGGGTGCAGAAGCCCTCCCAGGTCTCTGCAGCCTCGTCTGTAGGTAGACCAAAGCTCCACTCACATGCACTCACATGATGTGGGCTGTGAGGACCACTGTTTCCTAGCAGGCAGCTGACAGGGATTATGAGGCTCTCAAGGAGCAAAGATCTGCCCCCAGGGTTGCTGAAACGACCAGTTGCTTTGGTTCACTGCTTGTTTTCTCTTTGGTTGCACGGAAACAGGACTGTGTAATTTATTGTCATCGTCTTAAAGTCCTTGATATGGGAAGTGGCTAACAAGATCATATGAATGATTAAGGAGGACTAAATGTTCCCAGAAGAGATTCCTCTATCCCCATTAAATATACATGATCCTTGAGGGCGTTGTCGGTGGAAGTCTCACCCTGGTGTTTGATGGAGATGTGTTTGAAGTGGTGCTCAAAGCAAATGGGGATTGTCTCATTAGTAACATGACCTTGTGCTCAATGGTGTCTCAGGTTGTTAGACTGCTGTAAACCCAGCTCACACACTCTGTCCTGACACTGCTCTGCGCCAGTGACGTTCACGTGTTTATCGTGCTCCTCTACATTAAGATGGGCTGAAGGAGGTAAAGAGTACAGACTTCCGTTCATTTACAGAGTAAACTCCACGACCCGCTCTCACTTCCACGTGTTGTTTTACTGTTGTTTGAGTATACGCTCCTCTGTTTCGTAGAAGGATTCACAAACTGGTGCTGCCAGTATGAACACACTGAACAGAAAGACAGCGACAATCAGCAGAGCGGTTACGTGACGCAGACACTTCCAGCGTAAAGCCGGGGTCAGGATCTAAGAGACTGTTGGTGTTGGATGTACAAATATTTGGACTCGGTGACGTTGTTCCTCTCGTTCAACTCCTGTTGACACAGGGCAGTAAAATCAACTGTAGGACGTTACATTACGACCTACAGCCCCTTGACGTGGAGCTTGGAAAGGAAGTGACACACTCGAACCTTCATTCAGTCCAACTGCAAGAACATAGAGTGAATTGGAGTGTGTTTGACCTGTAAAGGGGACGGATGGCACACGGTTGTACTGTAAACAGTACCTAAAAATAGGTAAAACCTTTACCCACATGTCAGCAGACCTCGGGTCAGATTGGTTAGTGAGTGGTACCATGTTGGTACACCCTCAATGTGTCTTCGGCTAATGTTTGTTTAGGACAGAGGGTGAAGTACTGTACGGACTGTACATCCATCCAGACAATTGGGATGTTGGACTGAACAAATGAAATAAAACTGAATTGAGTTGTCACAGGGCTGTGGTGTTAAAGAGACTCTAACCGGCACATCTGAGGTGTCAAAGGGACAGATTGGTACTAACAGGTAGCAGATGCACGTGGTCGCATGACACAGAAACTAAAGCAGGGTGAAGGGCTTGAAGGATGGAAGAATCCAGAATCAGTTTGTGCAAATCAGTCTCTGGTCAGACACGACTAAACCAGAGCAGACTTCCTGCTCGTCTGGTCTTCCCTGTTCCAGCCGGTGTTTGTTCAGTCTGTGTCAGGTGACGGGGTGGAGTGTCTACGGTTCCACTGTCACACGGGTGTGAAGGATTAGGTTCGTGACCCCATCATGTGACGGACAGCCAGCGGTCGAGGGGACTGGAGTCTGCTTGCTAATTAGTTACTGCTCGTTGCCCTGATGCCTGGAGGACGACGTGATCCAAACCGGTCCCCACTGTGCACATGACACATGGCAGAAGGTCTGGACAAGTCATCCAGTGGTGTCAGGAGCTGCAGGCCGTCATGTTTGGATCACACATTACACAGCCATTACATGATGAGCGTGGTGCTATGTGAGCTCCCTTCCTCTGACCAGGATCACAGGACGCGTGTCAGCATTGGATTTTACAATTTTCACGATTATTAGAGGTAAGAAAAAGAAGGGTTATTCCACGTCCAACAGGTGTACGATCATTTTCAGTGTCCCCCGCTGACAACACTGTCCCGTCCTCTCTCTCTTCTCACTCCTGGATCGATTAAAGAGTCCTTTGGACCACTGTGTGACGTGTTGGTGACGTCGTCCCACGGACACGTACACACAGACTGATGGTCATTTTTCACATCACTGGACTGTTACGCCTACCGGATGTGTTCATTTGGTGGATGCAGTTTGTGTCTGCCGATTCCCAGGAAGTGACCCCCTCTGTCTGATCAGTCACACAGATCAAACACACACACACACACACACACACTCACACACACTCACGATGGAAGTCAGTCGCCACTTGTGGGAGATTTGTCATGTGGTGATTTGTGGAATGATTAAAACTAACACTTGGTAAACGAACACTTCCCTCTGAACTCCTCCTCTATCATTCTACTCTCATATATGATAAACATGCAGTGTCCATTGTGTCGGTTACCATGGCGACGAGTTCCTCTAATACAATTGGCACCCAGGAAAGGAATGACAGTGACTCACCCAGCACCTACCTGACATGTTGTGAGAATTTCAGCTAAATACGTTTGGAGCAGACAAGAGGAAACGCTCATTGGGAATAATTAACGCCTGTGAAGAACTAACGGTTTGTAACCTCGTGTCTTTCAGCTCAACATCCTGGTGGACACCGGCAGCAGTAACTTTGCGGTGGCAGCAGCTCCTCACCCGTTTATCACCCACTACTTCAACGCAGCTCTGTGAGTGTCACCGCTCATCCCAGAACGTCACACGTCCACTCAGCAGATTCTGACCAGCGCCCCCCCCCTCCCTCTCCCCCCCCTTGACTCTGTGTTTCCACACTCAGCTCCAGCACCTACGAGTCCGAGGGGCGGACCGTGGCCGTCCGGTACACACAGGGCAACTGGGAAGGAGACTTGGGCGTGGACTTTGTCTCCATCCCCAACGGCCCCAACGGGACCATCAGCATCAACATCGCTGCCATCCTGTCGTCCGACGGCTTCTTCCTCCCTGGGATCAACTGGCAGGGGATCTTGGGACTAGCCTATCCCATGCTGGCACGGGTGAGATCCGGGTCTCTTTCACTTGGTGTTGGACGTCAGTCTTAGTTGGTTTAACTTGTTTGAAATCCAACAAAACCAATGGTTTCCAGGGTGAGGCCACTGATATCTTTTTTTTCCCTCCTCATCTCTTTTGGCTGATTTTTCACTGACTGACTTTGTACTGCTGTAGTTATTCATTTGTCTTGGATCAACATTGACAACGTTGACAGCATGGTGCGGTACCTGGACACTACAGAGGTTGCACAAGTAGTCCAACTCAAGTAGTCCAACTCCTCCAGGATGGCATCAATATGTGCCGTTGCAAGAAGGTCTCAAGAGCATGGAGGAGATTCCAGGAGACAGGTCGTTACTCCAGGAGAGCGGGACAGGGCCGTAGAAGGTCCTTAAACCCTCAGCAGGACCGGTATCTGCTCCTTTGTGCAAGGAGGAACAGGATGAGCTCCTCCAGAGCCCTACAGAATGACCTCCAGCAGGCCACTGGTGTGAATGTTTCTGACTAAACAATCAGAAACAGGCTCCATGAGGGTGGCCTGAGGGCCCGACATCCTGTAGTGGGCCCCATGCTCACTGCCCAGCACCGTCGATTGGCATTTGCCATAGACCACCAGAACACTGGCGCCCTGTGCTCTTCACCGATGAGAGCAGGTTCAACCTGAGCAAATGCGACAGACGTGAAAGGGTCTGGAGATGCCGTGGAGAATGTTATGTTGCCTGCAACATCATTCAGCATGACCGGTTCGGTGGTGGGTCAGTGATGGTCTGGGGAGGGCATATCCCTGGAAGGGCGCACAGACCTCTGCATGTTAGATAATGGCACCCAGACTGCTATTAGGTATCAGGATGAAATCCTTGGACCCACTGTCCGAACCTACGCTGGTGCAGTGGGGACCTGGGTTCCTCCTGGTCCACGACAATGCCTGACCTCATGTGGCTAGAGTATGCAGGCAGTTCCTGGAGGATGAAGGAATTGATACCATTGACTGGCCCCCACGTTCACCTGACCTAAACCCAATAGAACATCTCTGGGACATTATGTTTGGGTCCATCTGGCGGCGCCAGGTTCCTCCTCAGACTGTCCAGGAGCTCGGTGATGCCCTGGTCCAGATCTGGGAGGAGATCCCCCAGGACACCATTTGTCGTCTCATTAGGAGCATGCCCCGACATTGTCGGGCATGCGTACAAGCACGTGGGGGCCACACAAACTACTGAGAATCATTTTGAGTTGCTACAATGACATTTTGTCAAAATGGACCAGTCTGCTGCATAATTTTTTCACTTTCATTTTTGGGGTGTCTTTGTCCCCCTTGATCATTTTCATTTCTATCAAATCTATCTATCATTTTTGTTTCTAATACATCACCTGCTAATTATCAGGAAAGATATTCAGGATCATTTTTCCTCCCGTTTAGATCTGATGTGTTTTCGAAGTGTTCCCTTAATTTTTTTTTAGCAGTGTATTTCAGCCCCATCAGCAGATTCATCGACCTAGAAAACATCCCCTGACCAGTGGAAATACACTGGTATCATTTTATTTCTATAGTAACTGACAAAATTCTTCTTTTCTATCAAAGATCCAACACTTCTGTTGACACTATGCTGAGTCAGCAGACTCTCTGCTACTGCCCTGTTAGTTCACGTCTTTATATTATCTAACATTATTATAAATATCATCTAATAATATTTCCTGTTCTGGTTCCAGAAACCAAATCGACCAACATTGAATCATCTGGTCCCGGTCTAGACGTTCCTGAACATTCCATTCAAATCCGTCGTTATAACTATTGAGATCTGAGAAACCACTAATAAATGTGTTTGTCTTATTATTTCCATGGCGACGGTCCCATCCAAACATAGATCCCATTCTTCTGTAGACACTGGTGTGATGGTTGATGAGGGACGAGGTTGAGTTGTGTCTGTGTGGCGTTTGCATGCTCTTCCAGTGTGATTCCTCTCCAGGTACTCCGGCGTCCTCGACTCCAAACTGCTCGTACGGGCTCACATCGTCTGTTTGTCTTTCCATGTTTCACGTGGGAGCTGATGAATGAACTTCATTTGTGGTTGAATAAACACCATGAGACAAAAAACGGAAACATCAGCTGTAATCACGTCCATCGACGAGCGCCCAACAACTTCCTCATGCCCCACTTTTCTTTTACAGCGCTGACAATCGTATCTACATCTCGTCGGGGTGGTGTGACGCTCCTTCTAGATCTTTCTTCAGTGGTGTGTCTGTGTCAGTTCACTGAAGGATTCCAACCCGTTTGACAACAACAGCATCAACTGATCTCCTAAAAGATCCAAAACTCCCTCCCTCCTTTTTTTTTTAAATTCCAAACCGCTGATTGTCACATTGTTTTCTCTGCGCTGATGTCATCAGCCTTCAGGATCAAGTGTCAGTGATGGAATCAGACAGTTTGTTTAGTAGTTTAGCGCAATGGGTTCACCCACATCACTGCACCAGGAAGTTGTTGGAAATAACGCGAGTTCATGCACCAAAGCTTTGTCAGACAAAATCCAGAGCCACCAGAGGTAAACATGTTGTGTGTCTCTGAATCAGCCCGACTCGTCAGTGGAGCCTTTCTTCAACTCGGTGGTCAAACAACTGGGAATCCCGGATATCTTTTCCCTCCAGATGTGCGGCGCTGGAATGTCGGCTAGCAGCACAGCAGAGCCTGCAGGCGGCAGTCTTGTGAGTAGTCAGCAGGGACACAAATGAACACATCAGAAAGCTTTTGGTCGGAACGTTGTCTCACTTATTGTTGTTGTTGTTTTTATTATTATCTTTATTATAGTTTCATTATTAGTATTATTATTATATTGATATTAGTATTCTTATATTGTTGTTTATTATTATTATTATTTTATCAAGATATACAGATATACAGCTGCCCAGAACGTCTCTGTCATTGTTCAACCTCAGTGACTCCGTCATGTGACAGATGGAGCGACCCATGTGTCACATGGTGAGTGTGTTGGTCAGAGATCAGGGTTCTGGTCCACAAAGCAGGTTTATTTAAAAACTTCTCAGAATATTCCTCAGTTCAGAGTTTCTAATGAATAAACTGAATTCATGTCTGTCCAGTTTATGTGATCCAGAACCTGTTGGATCGTCTCTGATGGTGACTCCTCTGATGTTCTTCTCAGATCATGGGAGGGGCTGAGCCCACCCTGTACCGGGGGGTCCATTTGGTACACCCCTATCAAGGAGGAGTGGTACTACCAGGTGGAGGTCCTGAAGCTGGAGGTTGGCGACCAGAACCTGGACCTGGACTGCAGGGAGGTAACGCAGATGACGTGGTTGTTGCCCAGTTCACGTCCCTGGTGTTGTCTCTCCCCCAGGAGTCTGTTAAACACTCGTTGTCTTTCAGTACAACACGGATAAAGCCATAGTCGACAGTGGAACCACGCTGCTGCGACTTCCTGTCAACGTCTTCAATGCCGTGGTCGATGCCATCACACGCAGCTCGCTGGTAGGCTGCAGATGAGAACATGAGACCTGTTGAAGGATGGAAAACAGCATCTTTAGCTTCTTAGAACTTTGTCCACTCGTACCAAATCAATCTTGTCCTCTGTCTTCCTCGGCATCGTATCAAGAATATTGGGTCCAAATGGATCAGTTCCCAATGCCAGGCTGTAGTTCATACTCCAGGCCTGTAGGTGGCGCTGACATTCACCAAAAACAGAAGAAGTGACGATGTCTGTCGATCAAACAGAACCACAACGCACACCGTGTGATCCGATACCGTACTCACTCTGTCCTGGAACGTCTGGGAAGACACATGTTGTTTGAGCAAGTTTCAGACTGTAGAGGGCGCCACTGGGCATCGGTGAGTTGAGCTGGTGTACAGTCTGACTCCTTTGATGCTGGATTGACTCTGTTCTGTCTCATCGGTTCAGATCCAGGACTTCTCCTCAGGCTTCTGGGAGGGCACCAAGCTGGCGTGCTGGATGAAAGGAGAGACCCCCTGGAGGTTCTTCCCCAAACTGTCCATCTACCTCCGGGCCACAAACACCAGCCAGTCCTTCCGCATCACCATCCTGCCTCAGGTACATGAGCTGATCGGGAGACGGGACGTCAACGCTCCGCTAACGTTCGTTCTACCTGCAGCTCTACATTCAGCCCATCACGGACGTGGACGGAACGCTGGACTGCTTCCGCTTTGGAGTGTCGTCGTCAGCTAACGGCCTGGTGATCGGCGCCACGGTGATGGAGGGATTCTACGTGGTGTTCGATCGCGCTCAGAGGAAACTGGGCTTCGCCCCTCAGCACCTGTGCAGGTGAGGACTGCTGAGTCACCGACAGGTTTCTCATGACCAGTTAATGAACCACCCCAGAGTCTTTTGGCACAAAGTGATAAATGGAGTCTGATGAGTTCATGTCCGGTTTGTTGGTCTACGAGTGTGTAAGAACAACAGGATGTAAACTGAGGAGATGGAGCAGTTGTGACTAAACACTGAATGAATACGCAGGTACCATACGCCAGACCCACTGTGACCCCACCTGGAGCCCGTCCCACAGGGAAAGATGAAATAAAAAACTACTAAAAATAAGTCGAGATAGGAGAGCAGAAGTTGAGAATTCACATCAGAAAAAAACATTTTCACAAGGTTTATACACAATCTTATCAAAGTATTTGTATTTATTTAAGTTAATAATAAAATATACAATAAGAAGAAGAAGAAAATACAATTTGACATATATTTCAATAACCCCCCCCACCCCACTACAAACACAGCACAGGTTCAATAATCATTTGTACATGAATTAAAAAACACACACACACACGCACAAAAATATCTACGAATTAAGTTAAGAAGACAAATAAACACGTACACAAATAAAAAGAAACAAGTAAAAAATGAATATGCAGTTTCTAAATGTGCCTAAGGTTTATTATTAGTAGTATTAATATTTATTAATCACTTGTGTTCAGGAACGTTTGCTGTGATGGATGGTTTCCACAGACCTGAAGCTGTGTGGACTCGACCTGTGACCTTTGACCTGTGACCTTTTGATGTGTTTGCAGTGAGCGACGGCGTGGCGCTGTCAGAAATGGCCGGGCCCCTTCTCAGCGGCAGACGTTGCGTCCGACTGCTCCGGCGTGCTGCGGGAGCCTCTCCTGTGGGTGATCTCCTACGCCCTGATGGCCGTCTGCGCCCTGGTCCTCCTCGTGCTGCTGCTCCTGCTGGTCCTCCCCTGCCGACGCAGACGCTCCTCCGGGGAGATAACGGACGAGTCGTCGCTGGTCCGCCACCGCATCAAGTGACTGAGAGGGAACGGACCGTGGAGCGGGGCGAGCGGGGCAGCGCTCCGACCCGACCCGCGTCCGCTCTCAGCAGCCTGGACCCCAGCGGGACACGCAGGCGCTTCGACAGCCTCTTAAAGGGAACGTCCCAGTGCCCTTCACGACCGACGTGCTTCAACAGTCTGGAAAACGACCGACCTCAGCGAGACGAACAGGACGCGTGAAACAAATGAGCGTCGAATAACTTGTGATCCATGGAATTCCTTCCAGGCTGACGGTCACAGGACAGCCACACGTGTTGAGCAGCCACTGGTGCATTCTTGACTCGGAAACGTCTGCTCGTCTGCTGCCAGCGACGCCTCGGTAGGACGTGGACTGTGATGGGTGACGGATGCTGTCAGAGGTCAGAGGTGAAACTTTTCCACCAGACTGATCAAGGACCGAGGAGCAGGGTTTGTAAACGAGTGGCAAAAAGACGTGACGCTGTAAGTGTTGTTAGCTTTTACCGGTCGCTTCACATCTCAGCTTTATCTTTGAATGTGGTGTTTTAATATTAAAGTCGTTGCGTTGCAGCTGGGTTGCGTTGCAGCTGGACGTGTGACTCCAGATCCACTAGGATCTAATCTACACACATGGAGCTGGGATCGTGTCACGTTTGGTTCTTTTAAACAGTAAAAAGAAGTTTGACGGTGTCCTGCTACCGGCAGACGGATCCGCTCTGTTCACACGGACATCTGCACTGGTGTGTGTGTGTGTGTGTGGGGGGGGGGTAGTGTTAACGGACCTGTGTGGCGTGTGACCAACTCAGACATGTAAAGGAATGAGGTTGTCCATGAGTCACCAGACCCCTCTGAATGTCACACACTCCTTAATGTTGTCAAACAGCGAAATGATTGTTGAAGGTGTAAATAAATCAACTTCTGACTTTGATACAAGTTAATAAAGACCAGGACGTCGCCATGGAAAGCCTCAAACATTTTTATTAAATGGGACCAACTATGCACAGTATAATATCACGAGTGCTGATGAAATAAATACTTCATGTACCGCCAACATAACTTATGTATTAAATCAAATTATAAAAAAAAGTACACATTCAAATCATTTAGTCATCTGGATGTTTCTGCAACAAAACAGAAAAATGTCATGAGAGTTTGTTTTGTGCCAAAACAAATGACTGTTAAATAGGAAATGAAGAAAAAGGTTTTCTTTCTTTAAGAGGCTAAAATGTCATTCATTCAAATGTGCATTTCCAGCAATCAGTGTTTCTCATTTGTGTTAACGTTCATGTCCTTTGTCATTAAATAACACACAACGTGTCAAATATTGAGTGTTTCCAGATTCATAACATGAACGAACCACACAAGGTGTCAGAGGTCATCTGGGTTCGGTCGGTGTTACCTTCATCTGACGGAACATCCAGTCCAGGAAGTACGTGACGTTGCCGTAAACAGCAGGTGTGTGCTGCTCGTGGCAGCGTTGCCCCCAAACGTTGACCCCCACGAGCCACCACTTCCCATGTGTGAGCGTCACCAGCAGGGCGGCGCCATCAGCCGCCTGAAGGACACGATCCATGAATCAAACTGGTTCAAGAGTTCTCCTTGAGCAGAACATAATACAGGTTTTGTTCTGACTCGGCTCAAACCCTCCAGGTTATTTCTTGTCACTTATTTGCACCAGCACAACGTTTCTGTTTCTGTTTCCTGTTTGTTAGCGCTTACATAAGAGTCACGCTGACTCACTGAAATGGAAAAAAAGGACTATCGGATGGATTCAGTGAAATGTGTGTGTGTGTTGACTCTCTTACGTGGCATGGCGGCGGTCCGGCCGTCGTCCCTCCGGCACACAGCATGTCCTGGGAGATCCTGCCCTCGTACACCGCGGAGCTGTTACAGTCGGAGGAATCGAGGATGGGAAACGTGAGCCTCCATCAGGTACCCAGAGCCTGAGCAGCAGCAGGTGGAAGGAACGCAGGGTTAAAGGTCGTGGGAGTACAGTCGGTCTTGACCTCGGTGACCCCATGTGACTGCCCCACCTCCGTTCATGGTGCGATTGAACCCTGTCGTCCAGCAGGTCTGAGGCGCTGTGATGTTCAGACCAACGTTGGGGAGGCACACGGGTCCGACGGTACCGGCTACTGAGAGGAGACGACGAACGTGAGTCTGAGGCCAGAGGTCGACACGTGGGCCGAAAGACGCCAGAGACGGACACCTGTGCTGTCCAGACGTTTGCCGAGCCGCATCAAAGCGATGTCGTTCTTCCGAGAACGGCGGGTCGAAGCCTTCGTGGGCGATGACGCGGCTCACCGGGTAGGCGGGGTTGAACAGAGTGCCCAGAGGGTCCACGACCCCGGCGTACACCGCCCAGTCCTCAGGCCTGGAGGCGCTGCAGAGACGAGCTGTCGGTCCTCAGCCAGTCACCGCCCCCCCACCAGCCCGGGGACTCACCTCACACAGTGCGCCGTGGTGACTATCCAGTAGGGGGAGACGACAGCACCTCCGCAGCGGTGGGAGCCCGACATCTGCAGGCTCACCTGCCACGGCCAGGACCCGAGGGGGGCCGGCTGGTCCCCAGAGGCCCGGCTGGAGTTTACACCTCGGCCGCAGTCTGTGAGCACGGACACACGCATCACTCAGCTGCTGACACCCCCCCTTCTCAGACGATGGACTTGTCATCTTTCACTCTTCAGTCATGTTGAACTCAATTTCATCTCCTTCATCGTGGAAACATGAAGTCGTTTGACGTCCAGTCTGAAACTGGTGGTTTGCAGATTCCCGCCAACCCAGAACGTCAGGGTGATCCGACAGCGTGCATGTGTGGATTGATGTCGATGTACTTACCCGTGCACTGCAATGTCACCACGGCGTTGTTGGGGCACGTTTTGCTGCAGATGAACGAAAAAAAGGTGAATGACGAACCTAAACCAAGCACCACCCATACGGTGGTTGATCCACACCAGATATTAATGTCCTAATTTCATGTTATCTACATCAACAGATTCAGTGACCCTTGACCCTGATTACTGGGAATACACTGATGTCATTTTATTTCTATAGTTATTGATAAGATTCACTGTGTTCTAATGGTTTTCTTCTGGATGCAGCTCCACAACTGTTGAAGATCCAACAAATCCATGCTGAGTCAGCAGACTCTCTGCTACACTCTGGTGTTAGTTCATGTCTTTATCTTCACTCGTTGTCTCACAGTGTCTGAACATCCACCTGCACCAGAATATTTCCTGTTGTGGATCATCGTATCCAGACTTTAGTCAGGTTCCAGATCTATCAGAACCTACACGACTCTGTTGTCGACCACCTGAACAGTTATTGTGGAGTTGTAGACACGGCTGAAAATGTCCCTATCTGACAGGGAGGAAGAATCCTTCAACAGACTCCTGGATCCAGATGGTTCCAGAAACACCACCAACATTGAATCATCTGTCCTGGTCCATTAGCAGCATTTACTCAACATTTCATTCCAATCTGTTTTCAGTTTGTTTTCTAACACTCTGTCATAAACAAACCTCCTCGGTGGAGGTAATGACAACAACTGAACACTGAGCATTAGTGTCTGAGTGTTCTGGATCAACTCCTGCTGGGACCGGTGTCTGTGTGGGTTCTCTCCAGGTTACTCCAGCTCCCTCCCACCTACAGCCCGTCGGTGTCAATGTACGTGTTGTGGTTTAGGTTGCTCCAGCGTGAACCGACCAGACCCCTACCTGAACACCAGCTGCTGCAGAATGGGAGCGTCGGGGTTTACGTCCGACGTCACGGTTAAGAATCCATCATCAGACTGGGCCTCGCGCCGACCTGATTGAAAATAGGTGCTCCTGTCCGACGGCACGACGGGAAACACATCATCCATTGTCTCAGTCCAGTTCTGACAGGGAGGTGGGGATGGGATATTTGGGGCTGCTGTGACGGCCCCCCCACCTTCAGCCTGGACGTCTCACCTGCTGTACCCGATGTCCCGGCAGCTCGCTCTACCCTGCAGCTCCGTCCAGCCGTGGGAACAAACAGACCTCCAGTTTCTAGTCTGAGACCAGTAGATCTGCAGCAGGAAGCTGGAACCGTGGACCCGCACTGAACACACACAGCGACAAACGATGTCACAGCGACGTGACCCCAGAGGTCAACTGGATGTGACCCAGTCAGGACCGGATCAGTGCGCTCCTGTTTACCGCAGTCGGCTTCGTCCTGGCCCCCTGGACAGTCCCTCACCCCGTCACACCACTGGGACTCCCACACACAGCCGCCATCACCACAACGCAGCCCGTGCACACAGGAAGAGGAGACTGAGGGAAGGAGAGGGGGTGGGGGGGGGGGGGCGTGAGTGTCCGTCGCCTCGGAGCTCATCAAGGTGACGGACACTCACGGTAATACGCCAGCAGGACCCCCGCCACCAGCAGCAGCAGCAGCAGGGACGTCACAGCAGCCACGGCGAACGTAGCCCACCGCGGTTTGACACCTGACACACAGCAGCAGGGAGGTCACCCCCCCCCTCAGAAAGCCCACAACCACAACCTGACACGCCTCGGTACCTTTCTGAGTGGAGATGGAGCAGGAGATCTCAGGTGGAGGAGCGGGGGCCAGGTGATGAACGTACTGAGGCTTTACGTCTGACCGGCTGGGGGGAGGAAGTTCTCTTTGTGTGTCCATGAAAGCAACACCTGAACCCTGACACTGATGGAGAAGACAAAAACCTCCAGTCGGTTCGATCCAAACTGAATCTGAGACGACTGGTCTGATGGTACCAACGTGGAACTACAGCTGTGAAAAAAAATTAGAGACACTGCAAAATACTTTCTGATTACTTTCGTATTTCTGATTGTACTATTTATTGGTATGATTTTAAGTGTAATGAACATTTGTTTCATTTTATAATCTACTGACAACATTTCTCCCAAATTCCAAATAATAATTGTCATTTAAAGTATTAATTTGCAGAAAATGACAAATGGTCAAAAATACTCATGTTTTAACTTAGCAAGAGTTCAGGAATCAATATTTGGTGGAATAACCCTGATGTTTAATCACAGCTTTCCTGCGTCTTGACATGTTCCACCAGTCTGTCACATTGTTCTTGGGTGACTTTATTCACTCCTGGCACAAACAATTCAACAGATGCTGGAATGGATTGGCTGTCATACATGTAGAGATGATGATTTCAGAAAAACAATGCAGTGGTATCTGAATTTCCTCCAGAGCTGTATATGCAAATATATGTGATGAAAGATGATAAATATAAATATTCAACATCCTGAGACCTGAGCGTTGGTCTGCTGTACGTTTGTATCCCTCCTGGCTGTTTGAGTACAAAACAAATGACTAATAATACATTGAAGTTGGAAAGCACTTTGAAAACGGAATCATGGTGCTGAAACATACAGTCCCACATATGTGTACCACGGTGTTAGGAGGTTCAACTTACCTGATCGGTGGTCCTTCTCTGTCTCCTTGAAGGCGTTCAAAGATCAAACCATGAATAATGAATAAAAGACTCCTCAGAGCTCTCCCCCTGTGTTTCCCTCTGGAGGTGAGAACAAGCGCTGGCTGTTGTCTTAACGTCCTCCGTGTTATGTGCTCACCTGTCAGAGGTGACTGAGTACACAGTGGAAAGGTACGACACACTGCACACAAACCAATGTGAACGTGGAGCGTCAAGAGACAACATACAGAAACCGTTCTATCAGGTCGGTTTTATTGATTCAGGTCACCGTGTGAACGCAGAAAACACAATTCATTTACCAATGAAAACTGCTGACCTGTGAGAGGAACTTCATGCTGTCATAATCTCATCCCTTCATACCTCCCTACGCCCTCCAGACACGTCCCGGTACACTTGGTGAGAACGGTTGTACGTGAACAGTCAGGACTTTATCTGACAATAAATATAAATCTGTCTCTTTCTTTCTTTCTAATCAACGTTTAGAAACACGGGGGGGCCCAGAACATGGCCCAGACAGCTGGTCTACACCCAGGGCTGCCAGCCTGGGAAGAGCCTGCTGAGGTTTTTGGGGTCCATGGCCTGCTGGATGAGCAGGTTCACCTGTCCCCGGTTGCTCAGCACGGTTCCCTCCTCCACCCCCTTCAGCTTCTCCTGCAGCCGCAGCAGCACCCGCTCCGCCACCTTGTTGAAACTCTGACTGTCACTGCAGGAGGACAGACATGAGAAGGACTCTTCCTCTGGGACTTACCACCCCCCCCCACACACACACACACCCCTCACCTGGACTTCAGCTGGTTGTCCAGCTCGTCTCCGCCCATGGTGGAGCTGAGCGTGGCGTTGATCTCCTGCTGCTCGTCGTGCTGCAGGGTGAAGGCCTTCAACGGGTTCATGGTCCAGTCAAACAAAGGGTCATAGAGCAGCACCTGGACACCCCACAGGAGAACACGGCATGGAGACAGGGCACATCACCTGTGTGTGTGTGTGTGTGTGTGTGTGTGTGTGTGTGTGTGTGTGTGTGTGTGTGTGTGTGTGTGCACCTCCACAATGGTCAGCACAGCTTCCTGAGAGCTCCTCATCACCTCCATGGTCTTCTCACAGCATCTGATGAGAAGAAGCAGCTGGAGTTGAATTAACCCATGAAGAATGACACACACAGACACACACACAGACACACAGACAGACACACACACAGACACACACACAGACACACACACACAAACTCACACACGCAAACACAGACAGACACACACACAGACACACACAAACTCACACACGCAAACACAGACACAGACACACAGACACACACAAACTCGCAGACACAGACACACACAAACTCGCAGACACACACACACAGACAGACAGACATACACACAGACACACACACAGACAGACACACACACAGACACACACAAACAAACTCACAGACACACACACAGACACAGGCACACACAGACACACAGACACACAGAGACACACAGACAAACAGACACACGCAGACAGACAGACACAGACAGACAGACAGACACACACACACACAGAGACACACACACAGAGACACACACACACACACACACACACCTCCTGAAAACTCCCTCCACCCCAGTGATGCCCATGGCGTCCACGATGTCTCTGGACAGCCTGAAGGGGGACCGTCTCAGGCGTGGGGAGGATCTTCCCCTGCTCAAACGCCACACCTGAACACGAGGAGAGGAGGAGAAGCCGGTTGGGACGGACGGCGTTCTGCACTCGGCGCCACGGGTTCTTTACCCAGATCGATGTGCACCAGCTCGGCCGTCTGCTCGTCGATCAGGATGTTCTGGATGTGTCTGTCGCCCAGGCCCACGATGTAGCCCACTGACGAGGAGAAAACAACGTCGTTGCCATCAAACGTGTGAGCTGAGCGTGTGGTCGACGCTCCACCCTTACCGATGGAGGACGTGGCCACGCTGCGGGTGTAGGCCAGACGTTTCTCCATCCACACCGCGGGGTCCACAAAGCGCTCCATGCAGAAATATCTGAAGACGGGCCGGAAGTTTCTGCACACCTCGTGGTAAACCTGCAGCTTCTCATCGAACGCCAGCCGCTGAGCCTCCTACAACGGGACACACCCATCAGTCCTGACCCAAACGCCTCCAGCTCAGTAACGACTAAACGTGCCCGAGCACCATCATCTTCTTGCGACAGGCCAAGCTGGACCAGTCCTGAGGTCGGAAGCGTTTGTGAGCTCCTTTGTTGGGGTCGATCAAGAAATCTCCGATGGGAACCGTCCCGGAGCACCACTCCAACACGCCGCTCTGCTGAGAGAAGGGCACCACCTGGAAGGGACCAGGAGAGACCAGTCACGTCCACAGGTCCATCTTCATTCATCTGAGTCAGATGTAAGACTGCTTACTCATGTAAACTAATTCTTTTGGTGTTTGAAATTGATTTACACAGCTGTTAGCCTGACAAAAGTGTAGGAAACATGAAAATGTGACTTTTTTTAAATCTTTGTTGAAGCGTTTACCGGATGTTCAAATTCATGTCATGTTTCGAGTCATGTTTCATTTTACTGATCAAGCTTCAGGACGTATCGATCTCTTCTTCAGCCAACGGTCGTTTCATATTTCATCTTTTCGTGGGATGAACTATGTGAAAGTGAACTGTGTCTCAGACAGGGAGGGGCGGGATCTCAGTGGTTCCAGAATGTTCACTGGTTAGTGTAACCTTGAAGCCAGAAGCTATTTTTCAGGCCTCTGCTCAAACATCGCACACCCACAATATAAAAAAAGAGACTATCTCTGCGCAGACATTTGACAAGTATATTTTGACAAACGTTTGTGTTTGTTTCTGTTCTTTGGCTTCTTCCTGTCTGATGCTTTAATGGAGGGGTTTGGAATGTGTGGACTGTGTGCTTTGGTTTCAGGGGTTTGTTTGTGTAATTTCCATTAGGTTCCACAGCGATAGAGGTAGAAATGTTTGAAATTTGATATTTGATTCATTTAGTTGTTGTTTGTCACCCTGACATACATATTCTGGTAGCCCTGCTGTTTAATTTGATGTACAACATGATTGGTGCATTGTTTCAGTGTGTATGTATGAAAGTATGGGACACTCTGGTGTATCGGGTTAAAAAGAACAAAACAAACAAACATGAACAGCATGAATCCAGATCAGCTCCTTTCTTAGTGACCATCTAACTCTGGATGTGAACCTGAGAAATCAGACACTGAGATGAGAGAGTCTCCTGAACCCGCTGACATCAGAGCCTGAACTAGAATGAGGATGTGTAGACCTCTGAGGCCTACTGGAAAGAAACAGAGAACTTTATTTACAACGTTCTCCTCTGTGAACGACAGACAACACACAGGGGAAAACGGCGGTGTGACCTTGTATCGTCGGATGTTGAGCTTCCTTTTGCGCGTGTCGGCGTTGCGCTGCAGCAGCATAGAGCACATGCCAAAGACCTGCTGCATCACTGCGTCCTGCCGCAAGTCATCCTGACCCTGCTCTCACACACACACACACACACACACACACACACACACACACACACACACACACACACACACACACACACACACACACAATATCACACACACAGCAGTGTCCTCCAGTGATTACAACACAGAATAAAGGTTCAGCAGGTTTCAAGAAGAAGCCTGGGATGAGAGACACGGTTGACACAGAACCTGAACCAACTCTTGGTTCACTGTGACTCTCTCAGGGTCAATTATTAATGTGTGTGACGAGTGTTTCAGTAAACACAAACACTCGCTCACGCCCACTGGCGCAGAAAGAATGTTCTCATTACAAAGGTGTGAAAGCATCTTAGTGATCCAGCAAACTTTGTTCTTGTCTTTGTACAAATATCAGGATTAAATATTAACTGGATGAATAAAAAGGAGTTAAATCAGAGCCAGGCTTCAAACAGACAACACACACAAAAGAAAAGTCTTTGTACAGGTTTGGAGCACGCACGCACGCACGCACGCATGCACGCACACACGCACGCACGCACGCACGCACACACCTTGACCAGCTGTCTCCTGCTTTTTCCATCGGAGCCGACACAGTCGATGATCTTGGGCAGGTTTACTCCCCCAGCCAAGTGGTACTGGGGCACGAAGGATCTGATGGTCACCAGGTTGTCATAGTGACCAGATGGATCAACCTGTTTAGTTTGAAAGAAAAACAACAAACAAAAACACTCTTGTCCTAAGAGCCTTCTGTACATGTGTTCTCAGTCTCCGTTTATCTGTCTGTGATCCACCCTGATCCGTGTTCGTCCATCAGAGCGTACTGAGTCTGTTGGGTTTAAAGCCATCAGTGTTTTTATCTCACCACTGTGTTTCGTTTTTTCCATTTCTCAGTATTGTTGTTTGTTTATTTCTAGCTTCAGCCACTGAAATTGAACAGATCTTGTTACCGTAGTAACTGATGAGATCGGTATAACTTTCCACTCTGTTCATCATAAATCACATTTTGGACAGTTCTCCATGCTCAGCAGACAAGGGAGTGTCGACCAAATACTGTCTCTTCTTCTGTTTGTGGTGAATTTCAGTGCCACCTATTGGTCTGGAGTATGAACTATGATTATACTCAATGCATTTGTGCTTATGTATGTGGATGCAGGCAAAAAGGAGTGAAAACGGATCGTTTTTGTACGTGTGGACATGTCTTTACACTGGAAGCTCCCCTACATTTTAATCTCAATTCACAGCGGGAGTGTTTCAGCAGAGGAGTGTGAACCACAAGACTACAAGGTAGAAGGAAAGTCACGACAAAGGAACAACAGGCAGACAAGAGCGCTGTTTTCCTGTTTCATGTCATCGACACACCGATGAGTCGCACGTGTCAACATGTGGTGTTTTAAAACTGATCGGAGCCTGCGTTCTGCACTTTATTTTGAAAACTGACCAGACATGCTGTGTCGTGTGCGTGTCTCTGAGTGATCTGCTCTGTAGACAGCGATGCAGCCGAGCGTCAGAACAGACCCGGCACGTGGGTGTGAACCTCTGAATGAACAAACATCCATCACCTTGACCTCCATCGTGGGAATGACCACCTCATCCAGGTCCTTGATTTGCATAATGGGCTGATCGGCCAGGAATGGGTATGGCCTCTGCAGACAAACATCGGATACCTTTAAAAATCACCTCACACAACGTCGTCAGTGCCGTGCTACACGTGAGAGCAGCAGCGACTCACTCTTCTCCGTCTTGTGCCTGCTGACATCCATGTAAGCCAGAGTGATGTAGGCATCGGACAGAAGCTCCATCCCTCTGATCAGCTCACCTCTCGTCTTCCTGATGGTGCTGATGATCTTACGGGCAACTTCTGTACGGTCCTGCATGAGAAAAAAAACCACATCAACTTGTAAAAGCAGAACCAAAAGAGCTGAGAGTGATTCAGTCTGTAGTCTGAGTGGAAGTGAAGAAAACCTGCCAAACTGACCCCCAGCTGTCACAAGTAGCGTCGAAGGCCTGTTTGTCTACTCGTGCTGTCACAGACTGTAAACTGACAGTCTGATGGATGTTCTCCCTCGTCATCTCCACGGTTCAGTGTCAGCTGCTGTCTGAGCAGACATGATGGCTGATTGACTGTGGATGGATTCATCACTGAACCCTGATCCATCTGCAGCGGTCACTTCCAATCCACCTTCATCCCTTCATTCACTGAGGACATTTACCAGATATGTACCAGGGGGGGTCGGCTGTGTTTCAGCACGTCAGGAAGCGCAGCTTGGTAACACAACCAACAACCAACAGATGTGTTCTAACTAAACAGAAGCTACGTGTATTCTGTAAATAGGGACTCTAAGATTCACAGTCTGAGACAGAAAACGTCTCTAGACATAGATGATCGTTTTAGAGTCTTTTCCAAATCTTTTCTTCTGATCTATGGGTTTCATGTCAATCGTCTCTGAACCTCAGAGAGAAAGAATCATGTCGCGTTGAAAGCATTTGAGTTTGAATGGCTCAAATTACTATTATTATTATTACATTATAAGTACTAGTAGTAATAGTAATAGTTGTAGTAATAGTAATAATAATAGTAGTAGTAGTAGTAGTACCAGGTCAAAGGGTGACAGCTGCCGGGGAGTGTTCTTCCACAGCCGAGACCTGCTAAAGTTCTCGTCTTTGTTGGCGTTCACCAGGGCGAAGATGATGAAGAGCGTGTGATGGGGGTGCTCCAGGGACGACCGGCAGATCAGCTGAGAGGAGGAAACACAGGAGTGAAGCTCCGGCTGAAGTGGTGATCAGCTGCTGGTGGACTTACGTCGATGAGGACATCGTGGAAGCCCACGTCCTCTGCAGACGCCATCTTGGTTCCCATGCGGGCAGCTAGTTGATACATGAGTGGCAGGAACTTATAGGACGGAATCTTCTTTACTCCTTTCTGAAACAGACAGAAGAAACGTTGGACTCGGTCAGGATCATCACCATCATAGACTGTACAGGTGCAATTATCCTCAAGGAAATAATCCACGTTTGTACAATCTATCACCATCATCCTATGAACCTTTCAATGTGTTCAGTAACAGTAATTACTGATTTTTAATCAGCCACGTGTAGGTGACTGGGTCTGTGCTGCGTGTTGAATCATTTACGTTGGATTATGTCATTGTCTTCAGAAATACTGTTCACAGCAACAGGTTTTGGACCATCGGCGTCATTTGTTATTTGTGTAGCTGGAGTGGTTTACTCGGTGGTAAACTGCTTCCGTCTGACATCCTGTGGTCAACTGACAGTAACCAGTGCCGTCACACTCCACCCACCACCCTGCCTCAGCCAGGAGTCGTTCTAAAGAGAGGATTAAAAAACCTTCATCATGTCGTTGACCCGTCTTGACATCTGCGTTTTCTAGCCAGAGAGACGCCAGGCGGAACACCCAGGTGTCGTGAGTCTCCCCGTCCTCCAGACACTGGATGTAATTCTCCACTGCCTTGCACAGGAACCGCTGTCTGTCCGCCCGCAGGTTGGAAAGAGCCTTCTCATCCAGCAGCAGCTCTCGTTCCACCTTAATGGTGTACCTGAAATCAGACAGACCCACGGAGGCCTCAGGTTTGGAAGGGAGGATACAATCAAACAGCATTCCTGGAGCAGACCTGTTGGAGGTCACTTTACACTGCTTTATCAAGCCCACTTCCTCTTTGGCCTTCTCCAGCAGTGCCTGCTTGTTCTCAAACTCGGATGACTTCATGTATTTGTCGATGCTCTGGTACTGGGCGTCTGTGAAGCGGGCCAGAGACAAGAAGGCCTCTGTCCGCAGCCTTATGTCGTGCGCGCCCAACTCACACTCGATCACCTCCATTGCCTGAGAGAGATCACAAAGGACATTGTCAGGAGTCTGAGAGACAGTAGACGGGGTCGTCAAAATAAAAGCGTAGTGAAGAAGCAGCAGCACGTGAAGGAAACGCATGAAACAAAACATCATCCTACAGCTGCCCAGCAGTGAACTGATCGTCAAGTTAATTTCATTTTGTATGTAGGACAGAACACAACAGAAGTCCTTTTGAAATGTAGTCATTTCATTTACTTTTATTAAACTGTATGGTAGTTCTCCTCTTCATCACACGGGGGAGTGCACCTTCCAACTACCATCACAAATTAAATGACTACATCAGACCCTCGCAATGATTCATTATTAAGGCAGAAAACAAGAAATGATTTGTCACACTTAAAATCTGACCGAACACTGAACACCACGGATTCATGTTCAATCTCATAAAAACATGTAAAAATGTTTGTTTCTTGCATGAATAGAAACAAAAGACCATGGGACCATTATAGTCATATTCTATTTGAATGGAACCAGGGTACTCAAATATCATTACCCTCTCCAGGTACTTCTCCAGGATGACTCCAGGACTTTCCAGACAGGTCTCAGCCAGCCAGTTACCACACAGCCTGAGGCTCTCGGCGTAAACCGGGGAGAGAGCAGGATTGAAGTCCACCTGTTAACCACCAAACAAACACAAAATAGAATAAAAAAAGTTGACATTTTAGTGTGAAAACAGGGGGATCACTAGCCCAACGTGTTCTAATACCACATTTCCTGCCTCACCTTGCCCTCTAAATGATGGATCATGTGCCTCAGCAGGCCCAGAGCCAGGCCCTGCTCTCCCATCGCCCAAAACACCTGCGCCTCCTCCAGATGCCATGTCGAGACAGGCGATGTTCCTCCACGGTGCTGCTTCATCTGGAACACGGCGCGTTCTGCCAGCTGGACACAGTGGGTCCGACCATCACTCAGCCTCTGGCGGTGGTAACGTGTGCGTGCGTGTGTAAACTCTACCTGTGGTTACCTGGGTGTTTCCTGCCTTCCGAGCCAGTCGGCAGAGCTCCATCAGGTGTTCGGTGAGCACCGAGCTGAGGTACTGGCTGCTGTCGGGGTCTCCCACCCTGGACATCAAGGTGTTCTGGGCGACAGAGCGAAGAGCAAGAATGGGCTCCACCAGGGAGAAGTCGCTGTCACCCAGCAGATGGGAGTGCTGCCGCCACTGGCTGCAAACGTCCCTCAAACTCAGATCCGAGAAGGGTCTGAAATAAGACACATGTTCAGATGATCCAGCGGTTCTTTTTGCTGTGCGAGTGCTGCTGCTGATGTTTGACACCTGGAGAAAAGCTGTTTGACGCTATCGAGTTCCCCGATGCTCTGCAGGTTCCTGAGGGCCGGGTACAGAGAGGACACAGCTTCCAGACTGCCTCTGCACAGCTCCTCCACTTCTGTCGCTCTGTGGACACACACACACACACAACACAACACAACACACACACACACACACAAGCTCTAACAAATTGGCCTGATTCCATTTTACCTCAGGTAAGTGAAGGGAAAACCCAACGTACCTCGCCTGTTTCACAGTTTCGTCAAACATTAAAAACTCTTTGTCTCTTAATGCTTGCAGGCCGCAGAATAACAATTCATGGATGCCAGGTGTGGATCTGTCACTTCTGTGGGAACAAAGCAGATGTGAGATGCCTTTTCTTGCATGTCTTCCAAAGGCTGACCTTCAGGACTCACCTCTCTGACAGCTCGCAGTCCCACTGGGTGTTCCTCCAGGCGGCCTGGAAGCGGAGTTCTCGCAGCTCAGCTCCCCACTCCACTCCTTGGCTTTCCAAGCCCCTCATGTAGGTGGTGAGGATGCTGTTCAGACCGAAGTTCTGCAGACCCTGTTGGCATGTCGACACGTCAGAGATTGGAGAAGACTAGTTGCTGTCAGTGCTGTTTGTCTGATCACTGAAGTCGTTCAACTGTCAACCTGCCTCCTTTGCAGGGCCGGCCCTGACCAATTTGGTGCCCTAGGTACAAAGATTTCAGCTGGTGCCCCCCCTGCATCGCAGCAGTTTCACAGTCAGCTTTCATAAACTCACACAGAAACTGCATGTGTGAACTCAGTTTCAATAACAACATCAAACAACAGAACAACAAAAGGAGAAAATCACAGATAAATTCACCACCAGAACTTCATGTTTCATTGAATGCTGTGACTGTGTATTTATTTACAAATGGAAATTGACTAAATCACCAGTAAACAGCAGTGAAAGGAGTTTTTATTTCATGCTGCTGCTATCATTATGACTGACCGAAAAAACATTGTTACAAAATTGCCAAGACTTTTCAGTTCTATGTTCTGCTTGTCAGGACTTGTTCCCTGTAGTCTGCGTTGTGCTGCATTTTTGTTGAATTCCCATATTTATTGTGCGTTGTAATTGACCGGATTCTTTGTAACTTCCGGTCAGCGCGATCTGCTCTGTGAATATGAAACTCAGAACTTCAAAGATGTTTGCCGTTATCATCTGTCTGATTGTGATCGTTGGTGCCACCCCCAGAGGCTGGGGCCGTATGTACACTGGTGCTAACGGTTGGAATGACAATAATTACATAAGCTTTCAAAACGTGAGCTGCTGCCACTGTAATCGTCAACTTGTTACCTTCATGAAAAGGAATGAAAAGGACATTTTCATTAGGTCACGTGATGTTCCAATGTCGCCACTTGTCTGTGTCAGCTGGAACTGAAATCCTCTTTAGCCTTCTTCTGCATGAAGAAGTTAGATTAGCTGCAACTGATTCTTAGAATCAACATGCAGTGTGGGTAATGCTGGTTTCCACAGGGAGGAAACAAAGTCTCTGATTTTACAAGGTGGTGTAATGTCATCACAGTCGGTGACTA
Organism: Lampetra planeri; assembly: GCF_965212315.1. NCBI lineage: Eukaryota > Metazoa > Chordata > Hyperoartia > Petromyzontiformes > Petromyzontidae > Lampetra > Lampetra planeri. The sequence continues at coordinate 14,223 of NW_027615576.1, read as the reverse complement.
GTGTTGAAAGAAGGTCTGTGTGAAAACAACGCTCCACTTTCATCTCAACAGAGTATATGGGAAAAAAAGCAGAAATGAACAAAAAAAAGGTTTACAGCTGAACTGCTCATACTGTGCACCACCATCCTTTCTCTTTGTTGGAGTTGGATTTTCCTGGTTGTGAGGGCGTTCTACTTGGCAACTTCCTGTCTGCAGGTCGGAAAACAACTGGAATTCTGGTTGACACTGTGAGACGGTTTAAAAAGTCATTGGGCCTAACTCACCTCCACGATTCCCACTTGACGGGTGACTTCAGCCAGGGTGGAGTGAAGGTCATATGAGGTCAGAGCCTTCCCCCACATCGCCTCATGCTCGTAAGTCCGAATCCTATGAACGGGTTGGACAGAAGAGTGTGATGACGAAGGCTGAGTAAACAGGGAAGGAAGGATGGCAGAGGGTTTGACTACCTCGTCAGCGGACTGGTCATCGTCTCTCCACCACAGCCGTAAAGACTATCAGGCTCTCCGATGCTACAGTACACCTCAATCAGCAGCTCCTACCCCCCCACCCCCCAAAACACACACACACACACACATAAAATACACATTCTAGTAAATAAACGAGGGAGTCTTCCACACATTTAGGTAACATCACTGTTATCAAATGGATCTGACCTGTAGATTGATGTTGTTGTCCTCCAGACTCTTCTCCGTCAGGCTGGAGATGGTGAAGTTCTGGCTGTTGTCATCAAAATGGATCTTGCGGGATGCTCTGGATTTGGCTCTACAGATCAGATCAATGCCGTGGCCAGAGCAGAAAAACACGTGCACAAAAACACACAACACAGTTACAGTCCATGGGGAGGAATGAGAACTAAAAGACAAAGTCATGGTTGAGTGTGTAGGGAAAGCAAAAGGAGATTTAATTTCAAGGGAACACATGATCTGTCGTGTATCACAGACCTGTGACTTTCCTCCATGTTGGCTTTGACCTTATCGACATAGATCTCCGTGTAGAGCAGCGCAGTGAAGTGAGCTGAGCACGACTGCGCAGCTTTGGCCACCTCCAGGTAGTTGAGTTCCAGCCAGAAGTTGGACTCGCACACGGTGCCAGAAGAACTGCTGGATATCAGAACACACACACACATGAGCCTGACATGGCCTTGGAACACACACAGTCTTGTCTCAAACTAGCTTTGATAGTCAATACAAACCTATTTGCTTCCAGCGGTCTCTTTTGGTGTCGTAGGTAGTCCAGGACTGCCAGCATCGTGCGCAAAGAAGCCTTGTCGTACAAACCTGGGCTGGCTGTGTCTGACCCTGGAAAAGAAAAGAAAAGAACACAATCATGTGAGGGTACAGCAACAGATGCATCAGATTATCAGGATTCTGACCAGAGTCTGGGTTGAGTGGTGTGGTGGAGCGGCTGGAGGCCTGGGCGCTTCTGGAACAGAAAGTGAAGAAGTCCTGGATGTGAGAGGAGAGCAACCGTCTCCATGAACCGTCTGAGTCGTCCAGCAGGATGGAGTGGACAATGAGAGGCAGCAGCCTCTGGCAGCAGTCCACCCTCACCTGGAGGGAGTCAACAGAGAAGGAAGGTTGGACTGGACAGGTGTGACCGTCTGCCAACCTCCAACACCAATCCTACTGTCAAAATGCGTTCAGAGATGCTCACCAAACACAGTGGTCGTGACAACAGAAGAGCCTCACTCTTCACTCCTCCGCCGTCCAGCAGGGCGCTGCAGAGAGCCTTCAGCCAGCCCTTGTGACCTCCCACCTGAGGGATCCACAACTCCTGGCTCTCCAGCTGCTCCCTGGCCTGTGAACTCTCCTTTGCGTTCACGACCGCCACCTGGCCAGAGTACAACAGTCAGTTCCAAGACATCGCAGAAACAAAACGTCCTTCAGGCCTAGACATTCTCCGCAAGATCCGACAACTTCTCTGTTGGTGTTCTCGCGTCTCTTGTTGTGGAGTACGTCGAGGCCTTCATACCTTCTTCCTGGCCTTTCTGAAGGGGTTGAGGTAGGCCAGCATGGGGTCTCCATTGTCTTTGTGTTGATGCCAGAAGTCAACTCCAGACTGAGTGCCCAGGATGTTCTCCACACACTGAGCTGCTGCCCGCCTCACATCGATGCTGGCGAGAAGTCAAGACGAGTGTTCTCAGACTCCTCCCCCACGGCCAGTGACACATACACAAACCTAACTGGATGTGATGTAACAGCCAACAAACCTCCACTTTTCCTAATGAAATCACACTCAACGTCTAGCTAAGCAGTGTGATGCTTGTTGGGGGAAAAACAAACAAACAAACAAACAAAAATTGAACGTAATGAGACCGTTTCATTCACGGATTCCAGTTGGGGAAATGATTATTGCTGATAACCCTCAAACTTAAATGAGCTCTATTTGTGTACTGCATCTGTACACTGCATCTTACCGCTGCTGAGTGAGTGCGTCGTTCATGCAGTTGAGAATGATGTAGAGACGCTGGGACTCCGTGGAGGTGAAGAGCAGCACGGCCTTCTCGTAGAGAGGGTCTCTGCCACGCAGCAGAGCAATGGTGGAGAAATTGACGGGGCCCAGCTCTCCCAGGCAGCTCCCGGCCGCCTCTGGACGGACAGATGAGATGGTGATGAGAAGACGGGGCTGAGAGCGGGGCGTGTCTGCAGAAAACGGCTTACAGACGTACCTAGAACGTCTGCTGCAGCAGGGTGGTTGACTGCCAACTTACAAAGCTGCAGCAGGTCGAGAACAAGCTTCACCAGCACGCTGTCAGTGGGGTCGGCTGAGGACGACAGAGACAGGTAGCGGTTGGACAAACGGCTGGTTTTATGTGAAACTCATCCTCGTCGTACCCTGGCACTCTCTGAGCAGCTCCCTGATCTCGCCCATGTTGTCATGCAGCTGTCGGGTCAACTCCTTGAGTCCCTCTAGTCTGGTCAGGGGTAAGGAGTCACAGGACGTCACAGACAGGAAGTGGGATATCTCCTGTTGAAAAGAGGCAAGAAAGGCATTTTACGACCTGTAAAATACAAGATTACTACGTTTCATTGATTTCCTCGATGATTTCAGCTGCCAACTAACAACGAACTATCCAGCCAGATGGAGGTGTTACCTGTCTCAGTGTGAAGGTGCTGCCGTTATATTTCAGCATGTGCTGGACAGACCGCAGTTCTCTGAATTCAGGGAGATCGGGAAAAGGCTCCAACCTGCAGATTGCTTCCCTCAGTTTCTGTTGGTTTTCTATCACCAGAAACTGCAGCAGTGTGAGAACCTAAAAATGGAATGACAGGGAATGTTTCACTCCGTCTCTGAGAGAAAATATTCTCCTTGAGTGGCCGATTTGCAAATGACTACATCTGTATACTGTATATACAGGTGCATCAAAAAAAATCGAATATCATGGAAAACCTCAGTAAACTACATCACTTCACATTTTTGCACACAACATTTTTGCACTCAAATTTAATTTTATTTGTCAACAGACAGAAACAACTCCATGCTTTTTTCACCATCAGCATCACTCACAAAATGCATGGAACTGTACATGACACGTGTGTGCGCGCACATACACACACCCATATAATTGAACTCTGTGTTTTTAGTTTACCCTTTGAGACAGCTGTGTACTCTGAGTAGTTCACACAGTACTTAGATACACAGCTACACCATCTCATGAATCGTTTTAATTTTGATATTTGAACCCTGCAGCTCTAAAAAACACTATCTCAAAATATTAAAAAACACTAATTATGTACTTTAAATACCACAAATCTCCCATCTGAAATAATGGACTTTTGAATGTTTCGAACATATCCAAAATATATGAAAGTTTCATTGTTTGCATTACATTACTGCCAAAATAAATGTTTCCATTATATTCACATGTTTTGAGACGTTTGCCCACTATGCTTCATTCTGTCAAACCAAACACTAATTGCTGAGTTGACTCCGTACCTGCTGTGAGATGGCAGGCCGGCTTGTCACCTGAGCTGTCAGAGTCCCAGTGATGACCTGCAGGTGACAATCTAAAGCGTCGCCGCAGTGCTGCAGTGCAGCCTGACACACGGACGTCAGCAGGTCCAAGCACAGAGACAGACTCTGGTCAGAGACCTCATCACACGGAAGTGGCCTGACAACGAGAGAGACAGTTTAGTTGACAGAGCAGGCAGAGGACTACAGGACGACTGAAGTGAAGAACTCACCTGCTGTTGATGTGGTGGATGAGGGTGTAGATGATGTCCCTGAGGACGAAGGCCCACGCTCCTCCTAGACCGTCTTTCACCTCTTGGAGCAGCAGGCTGACAAAGAGGTGATACATAAGGAGGATGCGATGGCGCTCGTAGCTGTTGGTCGTCTCCTCTACTCGTTCACACACCGCAAGGAGAATCCTCTGAATAGAAATCTGAGGCAGAGGACAGAAACCAGGAGAATGACATCAAATAGGCAGAAGGCCGGTGCATATTCCTGATTGCAAAGGCAAAAAAAAGCATCTTACTGGAGTTTTGGACAGAATGGCCACCAGAGACTTGTGGTTGGCACTGTGGCATTTGCTGAGGTAGTCCAGCGTAGCTTTGATGACATAGGAGCTGAAGTACGGTGGGTTTGGAACAGGGTCCAGTTCCCTGAGGGAATTTGGTTCAAAGATACAGTTTTTCCTCAAGAGTGAAAAACATAGCTGTGTCTCAAATCACATACTTCTCTACTCAAACTGAGTACGTGAAGTATGTGAAAATGTAGCGTACTACACACAGTCAAACGGCTGAAAAGTGCAGTGGATCGATCCACCCTGAACGTCCTCCATTATTAGTGATGTAGAAATGAAGAACTTTTACTTTTGGAGATGGTGGCGGACAACTGCGTCATCACCTATTGATGGAATCCAGGCCAATGCTAACGTTAGCTTGCTAGCTAGTAAACAACTGCACATTTTCAGGCACTGACGTTGAGGGGTGTGAATGAGGTTGAAGATGTGAGGTCAGAGGATTGATGTGTTGTCAATATTCACTAAATGCGTCAGCTAGCGTATCAAGTTTCGTTTTCATGTCATTTCCTGTAAGTGCTCTCGCCAGCACTGCTTGGTTTGAGACAGAACTTTGCGTACTTCGTGCGCAAGTACACAGTGTGCATAATGTACTCCGAAGAAGTGTACTAATGAAGTGTATGAGATTTGAGACGCAGCAGGTCTTCATACAAATGAATAAATGTGTTCATGTGTTACCCGATGAAGCGTTTCAGGTCTCCTTGAGCTCCGTTTCCTTCGTACAGAGTCATCAACAGTTCCACCACAATGTCTGCCAGGTTACTGTGGATCAGGCTGTCAATTTGCTGACATGGGGAGAAACATGGCGTCCAGTCAAGTAAACACAGGCGCATCTCAAAGCGATTTGACTATCATGTATCTCTACAATCTGGTTTAATCAAGGTTTGAATATTTGTCTGAATATTATGTTTGAATGAAAGAACCAGAAAAATGAAATGTTCCATGATGTTCTAAGTTTCTGAGATGCACCTGTAAGTTATTTCATGTATGTTGCAGATTTGGACATTTCAGTCATCTTCTCCTGTCTTTACCTGCTTGCCCAAACAGTTGGCGTCTTTGAGCAGGTCGTACACCCTGTGGGCCTTCTCTCTCTGCTGAGCAACCTCTGCATCCGGACCGCACAGAGCAAAGTATGGTAGGATGTTGACCATGATCTTTGGGAAGCAGTCGGCCAACAACTCTCTCCAGTCCCTCTCCAGACACCTGCCGATGGACTTAACCTGCTCAAAGTCATCCAGGAACACCAGGTGGGGGATCAGCACCTGGTAGGAGGAGCTACAAAAGAGTGTCAGAACTAGAAGGCTCTCAGACTGAAGTCAGGACTGATCAAAGTTCATGTCCTCACTTGTAGAAATCTCTGATCGTGTCATGATCTAGGAGTGTGTAGGGGAAGGATCCAAGAGTGTAGCGGTCGTCAGACTGCCTCTGGGACAGCCACTCAGCTACCAGGTAGTACAGATGAGAGCTGATGAATGTTTTTACGCTCTTGTAGCCAAGAACTTTGGATACACTGCATAGCATCTGCAAAGTGGGCAGAGAAACGGTCATCACATTGTTTGAGAGCTGATGTATGAAATCCCCTGTACAGCCGATACCTTTTTAATGAGTGGCTCCTCGACATCGTTTTCCTTGTAGGACTGAAAGAGGGCAAAGAGGGACTGCTTCTCACAGACCGGACTACAACACAGCACGGCAGACAGAGTCTTAAGCAGCGTCACCTTGCGGTTGAACGTTTCATCCCATTTGTCCTCAGTCAAGACTCCTCTCTGTAGATAATCATGACGACACGATTGAAGGTAAGACAGAGACGAAAACCAGCATTAAGATGCCTTCTCAGCGACATTAACGGCCACCTGAAGCCTCATGCCCTCCTGAGCTTTCAGGTAGACATTTTCAAAAGCTGTCTGCTGGTGTTTTTAGCGGCAGCATCTTCCTGCTGTCGGGACGCTCTGCTCTGATCTCCAGGAACAACCTGAGCAGAAAGTAGAGAATGACACTGACTGTAGATCTGACACCTGTCAGGTGACATTCATCTGTGGAGAGAACCCACCTCTCCACTGACGTGGCCACAAGCATGCGCACTTGGTGATGGTCGTCTGCCAAGTGAGACGGTAGGACGACGGACACTGGACAGTCCTCCTCTGTGTCGGGCCTTCTCAGACTCAGGATGGCCCACTGACAGCAGGGGTCCGCCTGAGAGGAGCACTGTTAGTACGACGGCAACACGACCTTAACAGACCCAAAACACGCTCATTTCCACTGAATAAACTAACAAAATGATTTTTTTACATGTTTGTAATAGAGACTGAACATGAACAGGTGATGTTTGATGTCTGACAGGTCAAATGAAACATGTTTCTGGTTTAATATTTAATTTTTTCGAGGGGGATGAAGATCAGCAGAGACAAACTGTTAATTTACTTTACGACGGCAGATGGAAGGTGCGCCAGCGCTGCGTCACAGCGACGTTTGTGTACGTCAGTGTACGGGGACGGCAGCAGCCATCTTTGCACATCGTTCTAACAGGACATCTCAGTTGGATAAGTTGTTGAGAGGGCTCACCTCTAACAAGGCCACCAGACATTGTACTAAAGCAGCTCGCACAGTCGCAACACATTTCCCCGTTTGGCTCAGGAAACTGAAACACAGCCGAGTGGTAGAGTCAGGGCAGCAGAAGGTGACTTCTTCACCGGTCAAGACACATCCAGGTCAGCTTTGACCTTTGTAACCTCAGTACACTACTGACCAGAAGCCCGACACCACTTGGAGCAGGGACCCCCTGCACATGCCTCATCTCCTCTGGTGTGTGGCGGGTCGTCCCCAGACTCCTGATGGAGGGTAACAAGCCCAGCAGCACCGCAGCACAGATCTCTTGGTCCTGACGGTACAATGAGCACAGGTCCCTGTAAACACAGACCGACATATTTCAGAGATAGACGATCAGCGTTCATTTCACAAATCAACAGAAAATCAAAGAAAAATGTGGATGTAACATTCTGAAATGTGACTGCAAAGATTTCCCTACGCCAGGGGATGGAGCAGTGAGTCAAACTCCTCTGGAGTGAGCGAGTCCTCGACAGGAAGCTTCTTCAGCAGGATGAGGTACTGAAAGAAAACCAGATGTGTGTGTTCTTCACCTGTGTCTGTTTTCACGGGCTGTGCAGATCACTTCTACTCACCATATTGAGGTGCAGAGCTATGTTCAAATCGATCTGCTTGACCAGCAACAGGAGTCTGCGAAGCACATCCTGTGGTTTGAAAAGTTGGCCCCGGACGGGCTGGACGGAGGCACACACACACAGGAAGTCCAGGATGGCAAATAAAGCCAGGTCCTGGTGGGCCACATGATCATCTGCTAACAGACCTCTAGCACCTTCCACAAAGCAGAATCCACAGGGTCAGTTCCTGTTTTCACATCCAACTCATGCAGGGAAAGTCATACATCAGCCCAGCAGCAGTACTTAGGATTATAAAGGATTGACCTTGCTGATCAAAAAGGTCTTTTTTTTTCATTTTGATGATTTTACTTTTTTAATTGAATTACTGGGAAAAAAACAACCTCCTGATGAATTCTAATTTACTGAGATACAACTGACTTGACATTCCCTAGTTAAAATAGAATAGACATCCTTTATTGTCATTATACAACAGATTGTCCAACAGAACTGGCGCACTGTTCCTGATGGTGCAAGAAAAGTAGCACGATAGATAATATAAAGTAAATTAGCTGATGGCTGATGGCCCAACAGATGAAATGATATTGAAATCTATGGAACAAATGCTCAGCTGTGAAACCATGTTGACCAAAGTGATTCCTCCCTACCTGGACGAGTGTCAGCGCCGTCTGCCTTCTGTCTCTGGTTGCTGTTGCTGTTGCTGGTGCTGCTTGTGGGACTCTTCTTTGTCATCAAACAGGTCGCTGTCGTCTCCTTGTGTTGTGGTCATTTCCAAGTCCTCATCAGTGTGATCGTCTTCAACCACAACATGAACTCTCTTAGAAACACTGTTTAGCTGCAGACACAAAGACGGAGGCGGGGCTGATTAACTCTGTGAAAACTGAAATGATCCATCCTTCTCCATGATACATTGACGACCATCTGTCACAAACCAACAGTTTGTAGATCTCAGCCAAGTCACTGACAAGGCTTGAAGGCAGGATCATCATGAACAGACAGGAGGAGACGCTACCCTACAAAAGAGAGAAAAAAATGAAAAGATGAGATGTGATGAGCGCTCACTGTGAAACCCAGTCCATCAAATCCATCCATCAAACCTTTATTTATACAGCATACATTTCAAAAAATGCAACAGGAAGTATTGAACAGTGGGATATGCACGCACACGCACACATACACATCCCATCAAGACCATCTCTCATGCACCCACGCACACAAAATATAACCGAGCAAAGTCTAATGAGTAAATGAGAGAGTAAATGAGGAAAACAGAAACGGAAACCAGAAACAGATTCAAGAAAAAAAAACAAACAATAAAATATATTACTGATAAGTGAAGGATCAAATAAACATGTATGTTGATGTTGATGTTGAACAATAATAACTACTAAAATGTTCAGCACACAACAAAGGATAAATGACGATGTTTCAATTATAGAAAACATGTTCAAACCAAGTAAATACTACTAAGTAAAATAAATAAAAGTTAAATTTAACACGTCTTGAACACCACATTACACAGGTGGGTGAGATTTGTGAAGGCCTCCTTCACCTTGTATGTTCTTGTGGCTGACAGGGTGCACCAGTTCATCACAGACCTCAGTGTCGCCATGGTTCCTTCTTCAGACAGCTTCACTTTTGTGCTAGAAACAAAGTCACCAAAGTCCTGGGCCAGGGCCTTTGAAGACCGACATGGTGTCAGGGGTTAGTTTAAGAGCAAAGGTCAAAGAAGTTCTGCAGAGAGGTTCGTTCCCGTACATCAAGAGTACCTTGGCTTTAGTGAAGAGCTGTGAATGACACGCCTCCTCCTCCGTCACGAGCCCGGTGGAGACGTAACCGGCGAGAACACCGGTCAGCAGACTGACACAGCGCACCAGACACTCTGACCGGGTGGACTGAGACTGTGAAGGGCGACAGCAGACATGTCTCTCATCTCATACTTAAACTTAGTATGCTGAGTACATAAGTGCGTTCACACTGACTGAGTATGTGAAAATGTAGTGAACTACACACTCAGCTGGTTCACTCAAACGACTGAAGAGTTCAGTGGATCAATGGACACTGTCCACCCTCAACGTCCTCCATCTTAGTGACGTAGAAATGACGTACCAGCGTCACCACGGGGATATCACAGACCGATGGAATCCTGCTGAATGCTAAAAAAGTAAAACGCCGCCCTGTTTTTGTCATTGACGTTGTGACGTACGTTTGGTGTGTGTGTGTGATATCTTCACTGTAGATTGAGGTTTAAGATGTGAGGTCCTTGATGTGTTTGAAATATTCACAAAATGCGGCAGCTGGAGTATCGACGGAAAGTTTCATTTCACTTTTCCGGAAAGTATGCGACGGCACTGCTTCATTTGAGTCAGTACATAGTGTGTGCACAGTGTATCACAAAGAAGTGTACTAATGGAAGAGGGAGATTGGAGACACTTGTAACTTCAGTCCCACTCACATCAGGAGAGCAACAGTTGTTGAGGAGGTTGTCAGCCACACAAAGTAAGGACTCCTCCAACTTCCTTCTGAGGCCAGGGACGACGGTGAATTGGCTCTCAGTGGATGTCCTCCTCAACTGCTCGCCAGTCGTTGGGATTTCTGAGGGGGGGCGCGTTGAAGCTGGACTGCAGGTAGAGCCTCTCCATCTCAGCCAGGTCGTCTTTAGCCCCGAGTGACGCTCCAGCTTGTAAAATGTCACTTTGGAGAAAGTAAAAAAAAAAATGATTTTCTTCTCCAAAGAATGTAGGCGACAACACTTAGCAGGGTGTGTTCCCTCACCCCTCTCCTCCCTCAGCACCCAGCAGGAACTTCAGGCCAGCTCGGGTGTCTTTTAAAGACAGGGACACCAGGATGTTGGCGATTAGACTGTGAGGAAAATCTCTGAGAAAACAAATCAGAGGAAGTCAGCAACAACACACGTCTTTGTTTGGTACATGAAGATCAGCTTCAAAGACAGATGGACAGACGTCCAAAACACCAGGGGCACCTGCTAATTATGGGGTGAGGTCTGGAGCTGTCCTCTGTCTCATCGCTCTGATCCGACATCAGGAGCCAGCCGATGAGGATCTCCTTCAGGTTTGGTGACCCAGACCCGTCTGCGGCCCCCACGTGGTCCCAGCCTGAGCTTAAGATCAGACGCCTGGGCACAGGGCACGTGAGCAGGGCCCGGGCCAGACAGAGAGCAGCACTCCTGAGGAGAACACAGAAGATTAATCAACAGGTCGGTGTGGGTTCAATGGTTTTTAAGGCACTTTGCCCGAGTTGATTAACCCACTTATACCAAATTATCCATTTTACTTGTTTTTCTCTGTAAATGTCCACTTGTTTTTAACGCTGTGGCTGAAAGCTCCAGTTGTTACCGCTGACAACTGCTGCTCGTGTTCTGTTTAATGTTGTCTATGTCTAGCCAATCAGACAAGAGTATTCACCATGGTCGAACTAAAAGAGGATAAACACATTTAACAGGCAGAGATTTAACTTTGTCAGAGCATCTCACTTGGTCGGTTTGCACGCTGATCCGGAGAAGAGCTTCCAGAACTCTCTGTCCATACTGATCAGTCCGCCGTGGACGATGGAGGCCAGCAGGTCCAAGCTGAGAGCTTCAGTCTGGGGTGAGCTGACACTTCGTAGAGCCAGAGCCCACACTCGGCCCCAGAGTCTGCCCAGCTCCTGCTTGTGGACCTGGGCCCTCTGTGGGCAGAGGGCTTGACATCGAGCCACCTCCCTCAGACAGCGCAGCACGTACGGACCCCTCTCTCCTCTGCGCTGCTCCCCCAGCAGCTGACACAGCACTGACAGCAGGGCGAGCAGCTGCTGGCTGGGAACCATGGATGGGTGCTTGGAGGTGAGCACCGCTGTGATCTGCAGCCTGAGAGGGAAGAAATCAGCTGAACACATGTCCTCCATTTTCAAATATTTTCACACGTCCTGCATTGAGACGCACTCCCCCTCATTAAGAAACAACGTAAAACAGTGAGTCTGATGTTTAAAGTTGGATTAATGCTCCTTATATCAGTCTACGAGGAGGCCCTACGCCTGGTGAGGACCTGTGTCATCTGGGTTTTCTCCTTTTACATCAAGTGGGTAGCAACTGAAAGTGAGTGGAATCGTCCGAATTTTCCACTCACTAAACAACATTTTGGACACCTTGTTTTCTTGGCCAGTGTCAAAAGTCACATGACACAAGCCACTGTGTTTACCACACGGTGCAACACTCCCAGTCATACAGGGCAGAGAGCGAGAATATTAGTAAATCATAATGTTATGAGCTAGATAGCATGATGGAAGTGCTTATTTTACACATTCAATGCATTGGTGTCCCCCGCTGTCCCACACACATGCATAGACACTATTCTGTGTTTCATAAGTCACAGTGTCATATTCTTACCATGGGATGATATCAAAATCATTGTGCTGAGGCTGTAGATGTTCCCAGAGGACATCCCATCCCAAGTCGACACGCCGTCGTTTGCTGGCTGACCCCACATGGCGGGGTGGCCATCTGGGTGGCTCTGAAAGACGCCTGGGTCACGTCCATGACCTGGGTGTGACTGTCATCGCTGAACAGCTGCAGACAACACGGAATGATCAAACACTTCTGACGACTGGTTCTGTCACGTGATGGGACGTCACCTGGTGACAGACGTCGGCTGTGAGTCTGATGATGCTGTCCTTCACGGCGATGTGTCTGGTACCTGCGGCGTACCTGCCTCTGCTGCCGATGTGACTGATTTCACTCACGAGAGCATCGTACAGGCTGTAGAGCATACACCGCCACCGGGGCCAGTCCTCGGCAGAAGCACCTGGAGGGTGGGACGTGCCTCAGTTCAGGGAACAGATTCTATTTGATCTAACGTAGAGCTAAAGCTTCCATCGTGTGCACTGAATTCTTTAACAAATTCATGCCCATTTGTTTAATCAAATCTGCTTAAGTTTGGATTCTGTGGCTTTGGACACTTAAAAAATCTGTGTGTACAAAAATGCTGTCATTCAGCACTAGAACCAACAACATTCTAAAAAAAAAAAAAGACCTGTTTCCTGAGTCTTGGCTCCTTGTGGGTGGTGGACAGATATCTGCAGCTGGAAGAAGTCAACAATCTCCTCTTTCAGTGAAGCACTGGGCCTCATTTCAGCCCACACATACAGCACTGAAGACAGAAGCTCCTCCCCCAGGCGACACACCCTCATCCGATAGTTCATGGCCGCAGATCGCAGGAAGATATTGAGCGCCGAGACGAGATGCTCCAAAACTGTTTGAGCATGTTTCTCCTGCCTGAGAGCGTCAGAAAACAATCTAGGTTTGTTATTCTCGTACAACTTTCAATCTTGTCTCCATGACTACGAGGCAATAAGGATGAATGTTCAAATCTCGACACGGTTCACAGATCAACAGTAGGTCAAAGCGTTGTTGGAGTCTTCACCTGGTGTTCTGGAACGCTCTGGAGAAGAAGCCAAACAGGCCGTCAGTCTGTCCGTGAGTTGGTCCGTCAGTCTGTGTGCAGCAGCCCTGAACCAGCACGTGGATGACTCTGCTCACAAGAGCACGGTTGATGGATTTGGATGAAGAGTTGAAGAAACCACAGTACAACTCCAAAAGGCCTGTCGCAGAGACAAAGAGGAGATCCAGTGTGAGCAACTATGTGCTGCGGTTTTAATTACACATGAAATAATAAGTCGACAAAGTGACACAGGACCGTGTATAAATCAAAAATGAGCACTGGTTCATGGAGGTAAGCAGTAAATTGGTCCACTGACTGTGCCACTGCTGTGGAGCGATGTCACACCAGTACTTGCGGACAGACAGGATGTCCTTCAACAGGAGGCTGCTGTAGTCTTCTCCGTAGGCCGCACAGCTGTACGCACTCTGCAGAACCTCCGTCACATGTCGGAGCAGCTCGCTGCACTTCAGCCGAGGGCCCCCTGCAGAGAAGAGCGTGAAGAGCGTGAGTACTGCAGGGGGTCAGGACACTCACACAAAGGGGCTTATTAGCACTTTAAAGACACTGAGTAATGACAAATAAAATCCCTGACTGCTGTTGTCATGGACATTATCTAAACTGTTCTTCTGTGCATGAACTACTAAAATCAGTCCAAGGTCTTACGTTTGTTTGCGTAACGGATGAAGTATTTGATCAAACTGCATATTTCAGCCATCTTCTTCTGCCTTGTGGCCAGCGTCGCTGCTGTGATGTTGGCTTTACTGGACTGCATGCTTTCAGTCTCCTTCTGGACGTAGCGCTGCAGAAACCTGACACAGGGCAGATTGAAACGAGCAGAGAGCTGAATGGCTGCTATGATCCTGACTCCTTCCAGCCGCTGAACGAGCACAACTTTAAGTCTTGATTCGTTATGCTCAGACACAAACACAACTTCAAGGTATCAAATGAGTGATGACTGTGAGACGACATGGAATAAGCAGCAGCGAGACAGACGTTATTTTATGGATTCACAGTTTTTCTCAGTCGCTTTGGTGCATTTCTCAGAACAGAATTAAAATTCTGATAACTGTTAGTTCAACCTCCACAACAT